>NW_026699924.1:0-103517 GCF_030435755.1 Ochotona princeps | reverse complement strand
TGGAGCATTCGTTTGTGTTGGATGCTCACCAAGCTTCATTTCAGTCCTAGGCAGTCAAAGGGCACTAAGCATAGAGTGTGAAAACTGAGTTTCCTTGAGAGCTGCTTGGAAGCCTGATGGTGTGTGAAGTTAGTGAGCCAAATGGAGTTGTTCTGCCACAAGTACCACTCGGCTGATCCTTCTTCAATATGCCCTTCACCAACATGCAGTGTTTCCTTGATTGAATTAGCTCTCACACCAATATTTGCGTCTAGAGCCTTTGCATTGAGGGCTATCTGAAAACGGCTGTGGCGCTGAAGTTGCCTGTGAATGTGGAGTTGGTGGCATGTGAAACCCGCATGTGGAGCATTCGTTTGTGTGTAATGCTCACCAAGCTTCATTTCAGTCCTAGGCAGTCAAAGGGCACTAAGCATAGAGTGTGAAAACTGAGTTTCCTTGAGAGCTGCTTAGAAGCCTGATGGTGTGTGAAGTTAGTGAGCCAAATGGAGTTGTTCTCCCACAAGAACCACAAGGCTGATCCTTCTTCAATATGCCCTTCACCAACATGCAGTGTTTCCTTGATTGAATTAGCTCTCACACCAATATTTGCGTCTAGAGCCTTTGCATTGAGGGCTATCTGAAAACGGCTGTGGCGCTGAAGTTGCCTGTGAATGTGGAGTTGGTGGCATGTGAAACCCGCATGTGGAGCATTCGTTTGTGTGGGATGCTCTACCAGGTTCATTCCTAGATAATGCACTCAAAGGGCACTAAGCATAGAGTGTGAAAACTGAGTTTCCTTGAGAGCTGCTTGGAAGCCTGATGGTGTGTGAAGTTAGTGAGCCAAATGGAGTTGTTCTCCCACAAGAACCACTCGGCTGATCCTTCTTCAATATGCCCTTCACCAACATGCAGTGTTTCCTTGATTGAATTAGCTCTCACACCAATATTTGCGTGTAGAGCCTTTGCATTGAGGGCTATCTGAAAACGGCTGTGGCGCTGAAGTTGCCTGTGAATGTGGAGTTGTTGGCATGTGAAACTCGCATGTGGAGCATTCATTTGTGTGGGATGCTCACCAAGCTTCATTTCAGTCCTAGGCAGTCAAAGGGCACTAAGCATAGAGTGTGAAAACTGAGTTTCCTTGAGAGCTGCTTGGAGCCTGATGGTGTGTGAAGTTAGTGAGCCAAATGGAGTTGTTCTCCCACAAGTACCACTCGGCTTGATCCTTCTTCAATATGCCCTTCACCAACATGCAGTGTTTCCTTGATTGAATTAGCTCTCACACCAATATTTGCGTCTAGAGCCTTTGCATTGAGGGCTATCTGAAAACGGCTGTGGCGCTGAAGTTGCCTGTGAATGTGGAGTTGGTGGCATGTGAAACCCGCATGTGGAGCATTGGTTTGTGTGGGATGCTCACCAAGCTTCATTTCATTTAATAGGGACTCAAAGGGCACTAAGCATAGAGTGTGAAAACTGAGTTTCCTTGAGAGCTGCTTAGAAGCCTGATGGTGTGTGAAGTTAGTGAGCCAAATGGAGTTGTTCTCCCACAAGAACCACTCGGCTGATCCTTCTTCAATATGCCCTTCACCAACATGCAGTGTTTCCTTGATTGAATTAGCTCTCACACCAATATTTGCGTCTAGAGCCTTTGCATTGAGGGCTATCTGAAAAAGTCTGTGGCGCTGAAGTTGCCTGTGAATGTGGAGTTGGTGGCATGTGAAACCCGCATGTGGAGCATTCGTTTGTGTAGGATGCTCACCAATATTCATTTCAGTCCTAGGCACTCAAAGGGCACTAAGCATAGAGTGTGAAAACTGAGTTTCCTTGAGAGCTGCTTGGAAGCCTGATGGTGTGTGAAGTTAGTGAGCCAAATGGAGTTGTTCTCCCACAAGAACCACTCGGCTGATCCTTCTTCAATATGCCCTTCACCAACATGCAGTGTTTCCTTGATTGAATTAGCTCTCACACCAATATTTGCGTCTAGATCCTTTGCATTGAGGGCTATCTGAAAACGGCTGTGGCGCTGAAGTTGCCTGTGAATGTGGAGTTGGTGGCATGTGAAACCCGCATGTGGAGCATTCGTTTGTGTGGGATGCTCACCAAGCTTCATTTCAGTGCTAGTCACTCAAAGGGCACTAAGCATAGAGTGTGAAAACTGAGTTTCCTTGAGAGCTGCTTGGAAGCCTGATGGTGTGTGAAGTTAGTGAGCCAAATGGAGTTGTTCTCCCACAAGAACCACTCGGCTGATCCTTCTTCAATATGCCCTTCACCAACATGCAGTGTTTCCTTGATTGAATTAGCTCTCACACCAATATTTGCGTCTAGAGCCTTTGCATTGAGGGCTATCTGAAAACGGCTGTGGCGCTGAAGTTGCCTGTGCAATGTGGAGTTGTTGGCATGTGAAACTCGCATGTGGAGCATTCGTTTGTGTTGGATGCTCACCAAGCTTCATTTCAGTGCTAGGCACTCAAAGGGCACTAAGCATAGAGTGTGAAAACTGAGTTTCCTTGAGAGCTGCTTGGAAGCCTGATGGTGTGTGAAGTTAGTGAGCCAAATGGAGTTGTTCTGCCACAAGTACCACTCGGCTGATCCTTCTTCAATATGCCCTTCACCAACATGCAGTGTTTCCTTGATTGAATTAGCTCTCACACCAATATTTGCGTCTAGAGCCTTTGCATTGAGGGCTATCTGAAAACGGCTGTGGCGCTGAAGTTGCCTGTGAATGTGGAGTTGGTGGCATGTGAAACCCGCATGTGGAGCATTCGTTTGTGTGTAATGCTCACCAAGCTTCATTTCAGTGCTAGGCACTCAAAGGGCACTAAGCATAGAGTGTGAAAACTGAGTTTCCTTGAGAGCTGCTTAGAAGCTGATGGTGTGTGAAGTTAGTGAGCCAAATGGAGTTGTTCTCCCACAAGAACCACAAGGCTGATCCTTCTTCAATATGCCCTTCACCAACATGCAGTGTTTCCTTGATTGAATTAGCTCTCACACCAATATTTGCGTCTAGAGCCTTTGAATTGAGGGCTATCTGAAAACGTTTGTGGCGCTGAAGTTGCCTGTGAATGTGGAGTTGGTGGCATGTGAAACCCGCATGTGGAGCATTCGTTTGTGTGGGATGCTCTACCAGGTTCATTCCTAGATAATGCACTCAAAGGGCACTAAGCATAGAGTGTGAAAACTGAGTTTCCTTGAGAGCTGCTTGGAAGCCTGATGGTGTGTGAAGTTAGTGAGCCAAATGGAGTTGTTCTCCCACAAGAACCACTCGGCTGATCCTTCTTCAATATGCCCTTCACCAACATGCAGTGTTTCCTTGATTGAATTAGCTCTCACACCAATATTTGCGTCTAGATCCTTTGCATTGAGGGCTATCTGAAAACGGCTGTGGCGCTGAAGTTGCCTGTGAATGTGGAGTTGGTGGCATGTGAAACCCGCATGTGGAGCATTCGTTTGTGTGGGATGCTCACCAAGCTTCATTTCAGTGCTAGTCACTCAAAGGGCACTAAGCATAGAGTGTGAAAACTGACTTTCCTTGAGAGCTGCTTGGAAGCCTGATGGTGTGTGAAGTTAGTGAGCCAAATGGAGTTGTTCTCCCACAAGAACCACTCGGCTGATCCTTCTTCAATATGCCCTTCACCAACATGCAGTGTTTCCTTGATTGAATTAGCTCTCACACCAATATTTGCGTCTAGAGCCTTTGCATTGAGGGCTATCTGAAAACGGCTGTGGCGCTGAAGTTGCCTGTGAATGTGGAGTTGGTGGCATGAGAAACTCGCATGTGGAGCATTCTTTTGTGTTGGATGCTCACCAAGCTTCATTTCAGTCCTAGGCAGTCAAAGGGCACTAAGCATAGAGTGTGAAAACTGAGTTTCCTTGAGAGCTGCTTGGAAGCCTGATGGTGTGTGAAGTTAGTGAGCCAAATGGAGTTGTTCTGCCACAAGTACCACTCGGCTGATCCTTCTTCAATATGCCCTTCACCAACATGCAGTGTTTCCTTGATTGAATTAGCTCTCACACCAATATTTGCGTCTAGAGCCTTTGCATTGAGGGCTATCTGAAAACGGCTGTGGCGCTGAAGTTGCCTGTGAATGTGGAGTTGGTGGCATGTGAAACCCGCATGTGGAGCATTCGTTTGTGTGTAATGCTCACCAAGCTTCATTTCAGTCCTAGGCAGTCAAAGGGCACTAAGCATAGAGTGTGAAAACTGAGTTTCCTTGAGAGCTGCTTAGAAGCCTGATGGTGTGTGAAGTTAGTGAGCCAAATGGAGTTGTTCTCCCACAAGAACCACAAGGCTGATCCTTCTTCAATATGCCCTTCACCAACATGCAGTGTTTCCTTGATTGAATTAGCTCTCACACCAATATTTGCGTCTAGAGCCTTTGCATTGAGGGCTATCTGAAAACGGCTGTGGCGCTGAAGTTGCCTGTGAATGTGGAGTTGGTGGCATGTGAAACCCGCATGTGGAGCATTCGTTTGTGTGGGATGCTCTAACAGGTTCATTCCTAGATAATGCACTCAAAGGGCACTAAGCATAGAGTGTGAAAACTGAGTTTCCTTGAGAGCTGCTTGGAAGCCTGATGGTGTGTGAAGTTAGTGAGCCAAATGGAGTTGTTCTCCCACAAGAACCACTCGGCTGATCCTTCTTCAATATGCCCTTCACCAACATGCAGTGTTTCCTTGATTGAATTAGCTCTCACACCAATATTTGCGTCTAGAGCCTTTGCATTGAGGGCTATCTGAAAACGGCTGTGGCGCTGAAGTTGCCTGTGAATGTGGAGTTGTTGGCATGTGAAACTCGCATGTGGAGCATTCGTTTGTGTGGGATGCTCACCAAGCTTCATTTCAGTCCTAGGCAGTCAAAGGGCACTAAGCATAGAGTGTGAAAACTGAGTTTCCTTGAGAGCTGCTTGGAAGCCTGATGGTGTGTGAAGTTAGTGAGCCAAATGGAATTGTTCTCCCACAAGTACCACTCGGCTGATCCTTCTTCAATATGCCCTTCACCAACATGCAGTGTTTCCTTGATTGAATTAGCTCTCACACCAATATTTGCGTCTAGAGCCTTTGCATTGAGGGCTATCTGAAAACGGCTGTGGCGCTGAAGTTGCCTGTGAATGTGGAGTTGGTGGCATGTGAAACCCGCATGTGGAGCATTCGTTTGTGTGGGATGCTCACCAAGCTTCATTTCAGTCCTAGGCAGTCAAAGGGCACTAAGCATAGAGTGTGAAAACTGAGTTTCCTTGAGAGCTGCTTGGAAGCCTGATGGTGTGTGAAGTTAGTGAGCCAAATGGAGTTGTTCTCCCACAAGAACCACTCGGCTGATCCTTCTTCAATATGCCCTTCACCAACATGCAGTGTTTCCTTGATTGAATTAGCTCTCTCACCAATATTTGCGTCTAGAGCCTTTGCATTGAGGGCTGTCTGCAAAGGGCTGTGGTGCTGAAGTTGCCTGTGAATGTGGAGTTGGTGGCATGTGAAACCCGCATGTGGAGCATTCGTTTGTATGGGATGCTCACCAAGCTTCATTTCAGTGCTAGGCTCTCAAAGGGCACTAAGCATAGATTGTGAAACTGAGTTTCCTTGAGAGCTGCTTGGAAGCCTGATGGTGTGTGAAGTTAGTGAGCCAAATGGAGTTGTTCTCCCAGAAGAACCACTCGGCTGATCCTTCTTCAATATGCCCTTCACCAACATGCAGTGTTTCCTTGATTGAATTAGCTCTCACACCAATATTTGCGTCTAGAGCCTTTGCATTGAGGGCTATCTGAAAACAGCTGTGGCGCTGAAGTTGCCTGTGAATATGGAGTTGGTGGCATGTGAAACCCGCATGTGGAGCATTCGTTTGTGTGGGATGCTCACCAAGCTTCATTTCATTTAATAGGCACTCAAAGGGCACTAAGCATAGAGTGTGAAAACAGAGGTTCCTTGAGAGCTGCTTGGAAGCCTGATGGTGTGTGAAGTTAGTGAGCCAAATGGAGTTGTTCTCCACAAGAACCACTCGGCTGATCCTTCTTCAATATGCCCTTCACCAATATGCAGTGTTTCCTTGATTGAATTAGCTCTCACACCAATATTTGCGTCTAGAGCCTTTGCATTGAGGGCTATCTGAAAACGGCTGTGGCGCTGAAGTTGCCTGTGAATGTGGAGTTGGTGGCATGTGAAACCCGCATGTGGAGCATTCGTTTGTGTGGGATGCTCACCAAGCTTCATTTCAGTGCTAGGCACTCAAAGGGCACTAAGCATAGAGTGTGAAAACTGAGTTTCCTTGAGAGCTGCTTGGAAGCCTGATGGTGTGTGAAGTTAGTGAGCCAAATGGAGTTGTTCTCCCACAAGAACCACAAGAATGATCCTTCTTCAATATGCCCTTCACCAACATGCAGTGTTTCCTTGATTGAATTAGCTCTCACACCAATATTTGCTTCTAGAGCCTTTGCATTGAGGCTATCTGAAAACGGCTGTGGCGGTGAAATTGCCTGTGAATGTGGAGTTGGTGGCATGTGAAACCCGCATGTGGAGCATTCGTTTGTGTGGGATGCTCTACCAGGTTCATTCTTAGATAATGCACTCAAAGGGCACTAAGCATAGAGTGTGAAAACTGAGTTTCCTTGAGAGCTGCTTGGAAGCCTGATGGTGTGTGAAGTTAGTGAGCCAAATGGAGTTGTTCTCCCACAAGAACCACTCGGCTGATCCTTCTTCAATATGCCCTTCACCAACATGCAGTGTTTCCTTGATTGAATTAGCTCTCACACCAATATTTGCGTCGAGAGCCTTTGCATTGAGGGCTATCTGAAAACGGCTGTGGCGCTGAAGTTGCCTGTGAATGTGGAGTTGGTGGCATGTGAAACTCGCATGTGGAGCATTCGTTTGTGTGGGATGCTCACCAAGGTTCATTTCAGTGCTAGGCACTCAAAGGACACTAAGCATAGAGTGTGAAAACTGAGTTTCCTGGAGAGCTGCTTGGAAGCCTGATGGTGTGTGAAGTTAGTGAGCCAAATGGAGTTGTTCTCCCAGAAGAACCACTCGGCTGATCCTTCTTCAATATGCCCTTCATCAACATGCAGTGTTTCCTTGATTGAATTAGCTCTCACACCAATATTTGCGTCTAGAGCCTTTGCATTGAGGGCTATCTGAAAACGTCTGTGGCGTTGAAGTTGCCTGTGAATGTGGAGTTGGTGGCATGTGAAACCCGCATGTGGAGCATTCGTTTGTGTGGGATGCTCTACCAGGTTCATTCCTAGATAATGCACTCAAAGGGCACTAAGCATAGAGTGTGAAAACTGAGTTTCCTTGAGAGCTGCTTGGAAGCCTGATGGTGTGTGAAGTTAGTGAGCCAAATGGAGTTGTTCTCCCACAAGAACCACAAGGCTGATCCTTCTTCAATATGCCCTTCACCAACATGCAGTGTTTCCTTGATTGAATTAGCTCTCACACCAATATTTGCGTCTAGAGCCTTTGCATTGAGGGCTATCTGAAAACGGCTGTGGCGCTGAAGTTGCCTGTGAATGTGGAGTTGGTGGCATGTGAAACTCGCATGTGGAGCATTCGTTTGTGTGGGATGCTCTACCAGGTTCATTCCTAGATAATGAACTCAAAGGGCACTAAGCATAGAGTGTGAAAACTGAGTTTCCTTGAGAGCTGCTTGGAAGCCTGATGGTGTGTGAAGTTAGTGAGCCAAATGGAGTTTTTCTCCCACAAGAACCACTCGGCTGATCCTTCTTCAATATGCCCTTCACCAACATGCAGTGTTTCCTTGATTGAATTAGCTCTCACACCAATATTTGCGTCTAGAGCCTTTGCATTGAGGGCTATCTGAAAATGGCTGTGGCGCTGAAGTTGCCTGTGAATGTGGAGTTGGTGGCATGTGAAACTCGCATGTGGAGCATTCGTTTGTGTGGGATGCTCTACCAGGTTCATTCTTAGATAATGCACTCAAAGGGCACTAAGCATAGAGTGTGAAAACTGAGTTTCCTTGAGAGCTGCTTGGAAGCCTGATGGTGTGTGAAGTTAGTGAGCCAAATGGAGTTGTTCTCCCACAAGAACCACTCGGCTGATCCTTCTTCAATATGCCCTTCACCAACATGCAGTGTTTCCTTGATTGAATTAGCTCTCACACCAATATTTGCGTCTAGAGCCTTTGCATTGAGGGCTATCTGAAAACGGCTGTGGCGCTGAAGTTGCCTGTGAATGTGGAGTTGGTGGCATGTGAAACCCGCATGTGGAGCATTCGTTTGTGTGGGATGCTCTACCAGGTTCATTCCTAGATAATGCACTCAAAGGGCACTAAGCATAGAGTGTGAAAACTGAGTTTCCTTGAGAGCTGCTTGGAAGCCTGATGGTGTGTGAAGTTAGTGAGCCAAATGGAGTTGTTCTGCCAGAAGAACCACTCGGCTGATCCTTCTTCAATATGCCCTTCACCAACATGCAGTGTTTCCTTGATTGAATTAGCTCTCACACCAATATTTGCGTCTAGAGCCTTTGCATTGAGGGCTATCTGAAAACGGCTGTGGTGCTGAAGTTGCCTGTGAATGTGGAGTTGGTGGCATGTGAAACCCGCATGTGGAGCATTCGTTTGTGTGGGATGCTCTACCAGGTTCATTCCTAGATAATGCACTCAAAGGGCACTAAGCATAGAGTGTGAAAACTGAGTTTCCTTGAGAGCTGCTTGGAATCCTGATGGTGTGTGAAGTTAGTGAGCCAAATGGAGTTGTTCTCCCACAAGAACCACTCGGCTGATCCTTCTTCAATATGCCCTTCACCAACATGCAGTGTTTCCTTGATTGAATTAGCTCTCACACCAATATTTGCGTCTAGAGCCTTTGCATTGAGGGCTATCTGAAAACGGCTGTGGCGCTGAAGTTGCCTGTGAATGTGGAGTTGGTGGCATGTGAAACTCGCATGTGGAGCATTCGTTTGTGTGGGATGCTCACCAAGGTTCATTTCAGTGCTAGGCACTCAAAGGACACTAAGCATAGAGTGTGAAAACTGAGTTTCCTTGAGAGCTGCTTGGAAGCCTGATGGTGTGTGAAGTTAGTGAGCCAAATGGAGTTGTTCTCCCACAAGAACCACTCGGCTGATCCTTCTTCAATATGCCCTTCACCAACATGCAGTGTTTCCTTGATTGAATTAGCTCTCACACCAATATTTGCTTCTAGAGCCTTTGCATTGAGGGCTATCTGAAAACGGCTGTGGCGCTGAAGTTGCCTGTGAATGTGGAGTTGGTGGCATGTGAAACCGGCATGTGGAGCATTCGTTTGTGTGGGATGCTCACCAAGCTTCATTTCAGTGCTAGGCACTCAAAGGGCACTAAGCATAGAGTGTGAAAACTGAGTTTCCTTGAGAGCTGCTTGGAAGCCTGATGGTGTGTGAAGTTAGTGAGCCAAATGGAGTTGTTCTGCCAGAAGAACCACTCGGCTGATCCTTCTTCAATATGCCCTTCACCAACATGCAGTGTTTCCTTGATTGAATTAGCTCTCACACCAATATTTGCGTCTAGAGCCTTTGCATTGAGGGCTATCTGAAAACGGCTGTGGCGCTGAAGTTGCCTGTGAATGTGGAGTTGGTGGCATGTGAAACCCGCATGTGGAGCATTCGTTTGTGTGGGATGCTCACCAAGCTTCATTTCAGTGCTAGGCACTCAAAGGGCACTAAGCATAGAGTGTGAAAACTGAGTTTCCTTGAGAGCTGCTTGGAAGCCTGATGGTGTGTGAAGTTAGTGAGCCAAATGGAGTTGTTCTCCCACAAGAACCACTCGGCTGATCCTTCTTCAATATGCCCTTCACCAACATGCAGTGTTTCCTTGATTGAATTAGCTCTCACACCAATATTTGCGTCTAGAGCCTTTGCATTGAGGGCTATCTGAAAACGGCTGTGGTGCTGAAGTTGCCTGTGAATGTGGAGTTGTTGGCATGTGAAACTCGCATGTGGAGCATTCGTTTGTGTGGGATGCTCACCAAGCTTCATTTCAGTGCTAGGCACTCAAAGGGCACTAAGCATAGAGTGTGAAAACTGAGTTTCCTTGAGAGCTGCTTGGAAGCCTGATGGTGTGTGAAGTTAGTGAGCCAAATGGAGTTGTTCTCCCACAAGAACCACTCGGCTGATCCTTCTTCAATATGCCCTTCACCAACATGCAGTGTTTCCTTGATTGAATTAGCTCTCACACCAATATTTGCGTCTAGAGCCTTTGCATTGAGGGCTATCTGAAAACGGCTGTGGTGCTGAAGTTGCCTGTGAATGTGGAGTTGGTGGCATGTGAAACCCGCATGTGGAGCATTCGTTTGTGTGGGATGCACTACCAGGTTCATTCCTAGATAATGCACTCAAAGGGCACTAAGCATAGAGTGTGAAAACTGAGTTTCCTTGAGAGCTGCTTGGAAGCCTGATGGTGTGTGAAGTTAGTGAGCCAAATGGAGTTGTTCTCCCACAAGAACCACTCGGCTGATCCTTCTTCAATATGCCCTTCATCAACATGCAGTGTTTCCTTGATTGAATTAGCTCTCACACCAATATTTGCTTCTAGAGCCTTTGCATTGAGGGCTATCTGCAAAGGGCTGTGGCGGTGAAGTTGCCTGTGAATGTGGAGTTGGTGGCATGTGAAACCCGCATGTGGAGCATTCGTTTGTGTGGGATGCTCACCAAGCTTCATTTCAGTGCTAGGCACTCAAAGGGCACTAAGCATAGAGTGTGAAAACTGAGTTTCCTTGAGAGCTGCTTGGAAGCCTGATGGTGTGTGAAGTTAGTGAGCCAAATGGAGTTGTTCCCCCACAAGAACCACTCGGCTGATCCTTCTTCAATATGCCCTTCACCAACATGCAGTGTTTCCTTAATTGAATTAGCTCTCACATCAATATTTGCGTCTAGAGCCTTTGCATTGAGGGCTATCTGAAAAAGTCTGTGGCGCTGAAGTTGCCTGTGAATGTGGAGTTGGTGGCATGTGAAACCCGCATGTGGAGCATTCGTTTGTGTGGGATGCTCACCAAGCTTCATTTCCTTTAATAGGCACTCAAAGGGCACTAAGCATAGAGTGTGAAAACTGAGTTTCCTTGAGAGCTTCTTGGAAGCCTGATGGTGTGTGAAGTTAGTGAGCCAAATGGAGTTGTTCTCCCACAAAAACCACTCGGCTGATCCTTCTTCAATATGCCCTTCGCCAACATGCAGTGTTTCCTTGATTGAATTAGCTCTCACACCAATATTTGCGTCTAGAGCCTTTGCATTGAGGGCTATCTGAAAACGGCTGTGGCGCTGAAGTTGCCTGTGAATGTGGAGTTGGTGGCATGTGAAACCCGCATGTGGAGCATTCGTTTGTGTGGGATGCTCACCAAGCTTCATTTCCTTTAATAGGCACTCAAAGGGCACTAAGCATAGAGTGTGAAAACTGAGTTTCCTTGAGAGCTGCTTGGAAGCCTGATGGTGTGTGAAGTTAGTGAGCCAAATGGAGTTGTTCTCCCACAAGAACCACTCGGCTGATCCTTCTTCAATATGCCCTTCACCAACATGTAGTGTTTCCATGATTGAATTAGCTCTCACACCAATATTTGCTTCTAGAGCCTTTGCATTGAGGGCTATCTGCAAAGGGCTGTGGTGCTGAAGTTGCCTGTGAATGTGGAGTTGGTGGCATGTGAAACCCGCATGTGGAGCATTCGTTTGTGTGGGATGCTCACCAAGCTTGATTTCAGTGCTAGGCACTCAAAGGGCACTAAGCATAGAGTGTGAAAACTGAGTTTCCTTGAGAGCTGCTTGGAAGCCTGATGGTGTGTGAAGTTAGTGAGCCAAATGGAGTTGTTCTCCCACAAGAACCACTCGGCTGATCCTTCTTCAATATGCCCTTCACCAACATGCAGTGTTTCCTTGATTGAATTAGCTCTCACACCAATATTTGCTTCTAGAGCCTTTGCATTGAGGACTATCTGCAAAGGGCTTTGGCGCTGAAGTTGCCTGTGAATGTGGAGTTGGTGGCATGTGAAACCCGCATGTGGAGCATTCGTTTGTGTGGGATGCTCACCAAGCTTCATTTCATTTAATAGGCAGTCAAAGTGCACTAAGCATAGAGTGTGAAAACTGAGTTTCCTTGAGAGCTGCTTGGAAGCCTGATGGTGTGTGAAGTTAGTGAGCCAAATGGAGTTGTTCTCCCACAAGAACCACTCGGCTGATCCTTCTTCAATATGCCCTTCACCAACATGCAGTGTTTCCTTGATTGAATTAGCTCTCACACCAATATTTGCTTCTAGAGCCTTTGCATTGAGGGCTATCTGAAAACGGCTGTGGCGCTGAAGTTGCCTGTGAATGTGGAGTTGGTGGCATGTGAAACCCGCATGTGGAGCATTCGTTTGTGTGGGATGCTCTACCAGGTTCATTCCTAGATAATGCACTCAATGGGCACTAAGCATAGAGTGTGAAAACTGAGATTCCTTGAGAGCTGCTTGGAAGCCTGATGGTGTGTGAAGTTAGTGAGCCAAATGGAGTTGTTCTCCCACAAGAACCCCAAGGCTGATCCTTCTTCATTATGCCCTTCACCAACATGCAGTGTTTCCTTGATTGAATTAGCTCTCACACCAATATTTGCGTCTAGAGCCTTTGCATTGAGGCTATCTGAAAACGGCTGTGGCGGTGAAGTTGCCTGTGAATGTGGAGTTGGTGGCATGTGAAACCCGCATGTGGAGCATTCGTTTGTGTGGGATGCTCTACCAGGTTCATTCTTATAATGCGCTCAAAGGGCCCTAAGCATAGAGTGTGAAAACTGAGTTTCCTTGAGAGCTGCTTGGAAGCCTGATGGTGTGTGAAGTTAGTGAGCCAAATGGAGTTGTTCTCCCACAAGAACCACTCGGCTGATCCTTCTTCAATATGCCCTTCACCAACATGCAGTGTTTCCTTGATTGAATTAGCTCTCACACCAATATTTGCGTCTAGAGCCTTTGCATTGAGGGCTATGTGAAAACGTCTGTGGCGTTGAAGTTGCCTGTGAATGTGGAGTTGGTGGCATGTGAAACCCGCATGTGGAGCATTCGTTTGTGTGGGATGCTCACCAAGCTTCATTTCCTTTAATAGGCACTCAAAGGGCACTAAGCATAGAGTGTGAAAACTGAGTTTCCTTGAGAGCTGCTTGGAAGCCTGATGGTGTGTGAAGTTAGTGAGCCAAATGGAATTGTTCTCCCACAAGAACCACTCGGCTGATCCTTCTTCAATATGCCCTTCACCAACATGCAGTGTTTCCTTGATTGAATTAGCTCTCACACCAATATTTGCTTCTAGAGCCTTTGCATTGAGGGCTATCTGAAAACGGCTGTGGCGCTGAAGTTGCCTGTGAATGTGGAGTTGGTGGCATGTGAAACCCGCATGTGGAGCATTCGTTTGTGTGGGATGCTCTACCAGGTTCATTCCTAGATAATGCACTCAAAGGGCACTAAGCATAGAGTGTGAAAACTGAGTTTCCTTGAGAGCTGCTTGGAAGCCTGATGGTGTGTGAAGTTAGTGAGCCAAATGGAGTTGTTCTCCCACAAGAACCACTCGGCTGATCCTTTCTTCAATATGCCCTTCACCAACATGCAGTGTTTCCTTGATTGAATTAGCTCTCACACCAATATTTGCGTCTAGAGCCTTTGCATTGAGGGCTATCTGAAAACGGCTGTGGCGCTGAAGTTGCCTGTGAATGTGGAGTTGGTGGCATGTGAAACTCGCATGTGGAGCATTCGTTTGTGTGGGATGCTCACCAAGCTTCATTTCATTTAATAGGCACTCAAAGGGCACTAAGCATAGAGTGTGAAAACTGAGTTTCCTTGAGAGCTGCTTGGAAGCCTGATGGTGTGTGAAGTTAGTGAGCCAAATGGAGTTGTTCTGCCAGAAGAACCACTCGGCTGATCCTTCTTCAATATGCCCTTCACCAACATGCAGTGTTTCCTTGATTGAATTAGCTCTCACACCAATATTTGCGTCTAGAGCCTTTGCATTGAGGGCTATCTGAAAACGGCTGTGGTGCTGAAGTTGCCTGTGAATGTGGAGTTGGTGGCATGTGAAACCCGCATGTGGAGCATTCGTTTGGTTGGGATGCTCTACCAGGTTCATTCCTAGATAATGCACTCAAAGGGCACTAAGCATAGAGTGTGAAAACTGAGTTTCCTTGAGAGCTGCTTGGAAGCCTGATGGTGTGTGAAGTTAGTGAGCCAAATGGAGTTGTTCTCCCACAAGAACCACTCGGCTGATCCTTCTTCAATATGCCCTTCACCAACATGCAGTGTTTCCTTGATTGAATTAGCTCTCACACCAATATTTGCGTCTAGAGCCTTTGCATTGAGGGCTATCTGAAAACGGCTGTGGCGCTGAAGTTGCCTGTGAATGTGGAGTTGGTGGCATGTGAAACTCGCATGTGGAGCATTCGTTTGTGTGGGATGCTCACCAAGGTTCATTTCAGTGCTAGGCACTCAAAGGGCACTAAGCATAGAGTGTGAAAACTGAGTTTCCTTGAGAGCTGCTTGGAAGCCTGATGGTGTGTGAAGTTAGTGAGCCAAATGGAGTTGTTCTCCCACAAGAACCACTCGGCTGATCCTTCTTCAATATGCCCTTCACCAACATGCAGTGTTTCCTTGATTGAATTAGCTCTCACACCAATATTTGCGTCTAGAGCCTTTGCATTGAGGGCTATCTGAAAACGGCTGTGGCGCTGAAGTTGCCTGTGAATGTGGAGTTGGTGGCATGTGAAACCCGCATGTGGAGCATTCGTTTGTGTGGGATGCTCACCAAGCTTCATTTCAGTGCTAGGCACTCAAAGGGCACTAAGCATAGAGTGTGAAAACTGAGTTTCCTTGAGAGCTGCTTGGAAGCCTGATGGTGTGTGAAGTTAGTGAGCCAAATGGAGTTGTTCTCCCACAAGAACCACAAGGCTGATCCTTCTTCAATATGCCCTTCACCAACATGCAGTGTTTCCTTGATTGAATTAGCTCTCACACCAATATTTACGTGTAGAGCCTTTGCATTGAGGGCTATCTGAAAACGGCTGTGGCGCTGAAGTTGCCTGTGAATGTGGAGTTGTTGGCATGTGAAACTCGCATGTGGAGCATTCGTTTGTGTGGGATGCTCACCAAGCTTCATTTCAGTGCTAGGCACTCAAAGGGCACTAAGCATAGAGTGTGAAAACTGAGTTTCCTTGAGAGCTGCTTGGAAGCCTGATGGTGTGTGAAGTTAGTGAGCCAAATGGAGTTGTTCTCCCACAAGAACCACTCGGCTGATCCTTCTTCAATATGCCCTTCACCAACATGCAGTGTTTCCTTGATTGAATTAGCTCTCACACCAATATTTGCGTCTAGAGCCTTTGCATTGAGGGCTATCTGAAAACGGCTGTGGTGCTGAAGTTGCCTGTGAATGTGGAGTTGGTGGCATGTGAAACCCGCATGTGGAGCATTCGTTTGTGTGGGATGCACTACCAGGTTCATTCCTAGATAATGCACTCAAAGGGCACTAAGCATAGAGTGTGAAAACTGAGTTTCCTTGAGAGCTGCTTGGAAGCCTGATGGTGTGTGAAGTTAGTGAGCCAAATGGAGTTGTTCTCCCACAAGAACCACTCGGCTGATCCTTCTTCAATATGCCCTTCACCAACATGCAGTGTTTCCTTGATTGAATTAGCTCTCACACCAATATTTGCGTCTAGAGCCTTTGCATTGAGGGCTATCTGAAAACGGCTGTGGCGCTGAAGTTGCCTGTGAATGTGGAGTTGGTGGCATGTGAAACCCGCATGTGGAGCATTCGTTTGTGTGGGATGCTCACCAAGCTTCATTTCAGTGCTAGGCACTCAAAGGGCACTAAGCATAGAGTGTGAAAACTGAGTTTCCTTGAGAGCTGCTTGGAAGCCTGATGGTGTGTGAAGTTAGTGAGCCAAATGGAGTTGTTCCCCCACAAGAACCACTCGGCTGATCCTTCTTCAATATGCCCTTCACCAACATGCAGTGTTTCCTTAATTGAATTAGCTCTCACATCAATATTTGCGTCTAGAGCCTTTGCATTGAGGGCTATCTGAAAAAGTCTGTGGCGCTGAAGTTGCCTGTGAATGTGGAGTTGGTGGCATGTGAAACCCGCATGTGGAGCATTCGTTTGTGTGGGATGCTCACCAAGCTTCATTTCCTTTAATAGGCACTCAAAGGGCACTAAGCATAGAGTGTGAAAACTGAGTTTCCTTGAGAGCTGCTTGGAAGCCTGATGGTGTGTGAAGTTAGTGAGCCAAATGGAGTTGTTCTCCCACAAGAACCACTCGGCTGATCCTTCTTCAATATGCCCTTCGCCAACATGCAGTGTTTCCTTGATTGAATTAGCTCTCACACCAATATTTGCGTCTAGAGCCTTTGCATTGAGGGCTATCTGAAAACGGCTGTGGCGCTGAAGTTGCCTGTGAATGTGGAGTTGGTGGCATGTGAAACCCGCATGTGGAGCATTCGTTTGTGTGGGATGCTCACCAAGCTTCATTTCATTTAATAGGCACTCAAAGGGCACTAAGCATAGAGTGTGAAAACTAAGTTTCCTTGAGAGCTTCTTGGAAGCCTGATGGTGTGTGAAGTTAGTGAGCCAAATGGAGTTGTTCTCCCACAAGAACCACTCGGCTGATCCTTCTTAAATATGCCCTTCACCAACATGTAGTGTTTCCATGATTGAATTAGCTCTCACACCAATATTTGCTTCTAGAGCCTTTGCATTGAGGGCTATCTGCAAAGGGCTGTGGTGCTGAAGTTGCCTGTGAATGTGGAGTTGGTGGCATGTGAAACCCGCATGTGGAGCATTCGTTTGTGTGGGATGCTCACCAAGCTTCATTTCAGTGCTAGGCAGTCAAAGGGCACTAAGCATAGAGTGTGAAAACTGAGTTTCCTTGAGAGCTGCTTGGAAGCCTGATGGTGTGTGAAGTTAGTGAGCCAAATGGAGTTGTTCTCCCACAAGAACCACTCGGCTGATCCTTCTTCAATATGCCCTTCACCAACATGCAGTGTTTCCTTGATTGAATTAGCTCTCACACCAATATTTGCGTCTAGAGCCTTTGCATTGAGGACTATCTGAAAACGGCTGTGGCGCTGAAGTTGCCTGTGAATGTGGAGTTGGTGGCATGTGAAACCCGCATGTGGAGCATTCGTTTGTGTGGGATGCTCACCAAGCTTCATTTCATTTAATAGGCAGTCAAAGGGCACTAAGCATAGAGTGTGAAAACTGAGTTTCCTTGAGAGCTGCTTGGAAGCCTGATGGTGTGTGAAGTTAGTGAGCCAAATGGAGTTGTTCTCCCACAAGAACCACTCGGCTGATCCTTCTTCAATATGCCCTTCACCAACATGCAGTGTTTCCTTGATTGAATTAGCTCTCACACCAATATTTGCTTCTAGAGCCTTTGCATTGAGGGCTATCTGAAAACGGCTGTGGCGCTGAAGTTGCCTGTGAATGTGGAGTTGGTGGCATGTGAAACCCGCATGTGGAGCATTCGTTTGTGTGGGATGCTCTACCAGGTTCATTCCTAGATAATGCATTCAATGGGCACTAAGCATAGAGTGTGAAAACTGAGTTTCCTTGAGAGCTGCTTGGAAGCCTGATGGTGTGTGAAGTTAGTGAGCCAAATGGAGTTGTTCTCCCAGAAGAACCCCAAGGCTGATCCTTCTTCATTATGCCCTTCACCAACATGCAGTGTTTCCTTGATTGAATTAGCTCTCACACCAATATTTGCGTCTAGAGCCTTTGCATTGAGGCTATCTGAAAACGGCTGTGGCGCTGAAGTTGCCTGTGAATGTGGAGTTGGTGGCATGTGAAACCCGCATGTGGAGCATTCGTTTGTGTGGGATGCTCTACCAGGTTCATTCTTAGATAATGCACTCAAAGGGCACTAAGCATTGAGTGTGAAAACTGAGTTTCCTTGAGAGCTGCTTGGAAGCCTGATGGTGTGTGAAGTTAGTGAGCCAAATGGAGTTGTTCTCCCACAAGAACCACTCGGCTGATCCTTCTTCAATATGCCCTTCACCAAGATGCAGTGTTTCCTTGATTGAATTAGCTCTCACACCAATATTTGCGTCTAGAGCCTTTGCATTGAGGGCTATGTGAAAACGTCTGTGGCGTTGAAGTTGCCTGTGAATGTGGAGTTGGTGGCATGTGAAACCCGCATGTGGAGCATTCGTTTGTGTGGGATGCTCACCAAGCTTCATTTCCTTTAATAGGCACTCAAAGGGCACTAAGCATAGAGTGTGAAAACTGAGTTTCCTTGAGAGCTGCTTGGAAGCCTGATGGTGTGTGAAGTTAGTGAGCCAAATGGAGTTGTTCTCCCACAAGAACCACTCGGCTGATCCTTCTTCAATATGCCCTTCACCAACATGCAGTGTTTCCTTGATTGAATTAGCTCTCACACCAATATTTGCGTCTAGAGCCTTTGCATTGAGGGCTATCTGAAAACGGCTGTGGCGCTGAAGTTGCCTGTGAATGTGGAGTTGGTGGCATGTGAAACTCGCATGTGGAGCATTCGTTTGTGTGGGATGCTCACCAAGCTTCATTTCATTTAATAGGCACTCAAAGGGCACTAAGCATAGAGTGTGAAAACTGAGTTTCCTTGAGAGCTGCTTAGAAGCCTGATGGTGTGTGAAGTTAGTGAGCCAAATGGAGTTGTTCTCCCAGAAGAACCACTCGGCTGATCCTTCTTCAATATGCCCTTCATCAACATGCAGTGTTTCCTTGATTGAATTAGCTCTCACACCAATATTTGCGTCTAGAGCCTTTGCATTGAGGGCTATGTGAAAACGTCTGTGGCGTTGAAGTTGCCTGTGAATGTGGAGTTGGTGGCATGTGAAACCCGCATGTGGAGCATTCGTTTGTGTGGGATGCTCACCAAGCTTCATTTCATTTAATAGGCACTCAAAGGGCACTAAGCATAGAGTGTGAAAACTGAGTTTCCTTGAGAGCTGCTTGGAAGCCTGATGGTGTGTGAAGTTAGTGAGCCAAATGGAGTTGTTCTCCCACAAGAACCACTCGGCTGATCCTTCTTCAATATGCCCTTCACCAACATGCAGTGTTTCCTTGATTGAATTAGCTCTCACACCAATATTTGCGTCTAGAGCCTTTGCATTGAGGGCTATCTGAAAACGGCTGTGGCGCTGAAGTTGCCTGTGAATGTGGAGTTGGTGGCATGTGAAACCCGCATGTGGAGCATTCGTTTGTGTGGGATGCTCACCAAGCTTCATTTCAGTGCTAGGCACTCAAAGGGCACTAAGCATAGAGTGTGAAAACTGAGTTTCCTTGAGAGCTGCTTGGAAGCCTGATGGTGTGTGAAGTTAGTGAGCCAAATGGAGTTGTTCTCCCACAAGAACCACTCGGCTGATCCTTCTTCAATATGCCCTTCACCAACATGCAGTGTTTCCATGATTGAATTAGCTCTCACACCAATATTTGCGTCTAGAGCCTTTGCAGTGAGGGCTATCTGCAAAGGGCTGTGGTGCTGAAGTTGCCTGTGAATGTGGAGTTGGTGGCATGTGAAACCCGCATGTGGAGCATTCGTTTGTGTGGGATGCTCACCAAGCTTCATTTCAGTGCTAGGCACTCAAAGGGCACTAAGCATAGAGTGTGAAAACTGAGTTTCCTTGAGAGCTGCTTGGAAGCCTGATGGTGTGTGAAGTTAGTGAGCCAAATGGAGTTGTTCTCCCACAAGAACCACTCGGCTGATCCTTCTTCAATATGCCCTTCACCAACATGCAGTGTTTCCTTGATTGAATTAGCTCTCACACCAATATTTGCGTCTAGAGCCTTTGCATTGAGGACTATCTGAAAACAGCTGTGGCGCTGAAGTTGCCTGTGAATGTGGAGTTGGTGGCATGTGAAACCCGCATGTGGAGCATTCGTTTGTGTGGGATGCTCACCAAGCTTCATTTCATTTAATAGGCACTCAAAGGGCACTAAGCATAGAGTGTGAAAACTGAGTTTCCTTGAGAGCTGCTTGGAAGCCTGATGGTGTGTGAAGTTAGTGAGCCAAATGGAATTGTTCTCCCACAAGAACCACTCAGCTGATCCTTCTTCAATATGCCCTTCACCAACATGCAGTGTTTCCTTGATTGAATTAGCTCTCACACCAATATTTGCGTCTAGATCCTTTGCATTGAGGGCTATCTGAAAACGGCTGTGGCGCTGAAGTTGCCTGTGAATGTGGAGTTGGTGGCATGTGAAACCCGCATGTGGAGCATTCGTTTGTGTGGGATGCTCTACCAGTTTCATTCCTAGATAATGCACTCAAAGGACACTAAGCATAGAGTGTGAAAACTGAGTTTCCTTGAGAGCTGCTTGGAAGCCTGATGGTGTGTGAAGTTAGTGAGCCAAATGGAGTTGTTCTCCCACAAGAACCACTCGGCTGATCCTTCTTCAATATGCCCTTCACCAACATGCAGTGTTTCCTTGATTGAATTAGCTCTCACACCAATATTTGCGTCTAGAGCCTTTGCATTGAGGGCTATCTGAAAACGGCTGTGGTGCTGAAGTTGCCTGTGAATGTGGAGTTGGTGGCATGTGAAACCCGCATGTGGAGCATTCGTTTGTGTGGGGATGCTCTACCAGGTTCATTCTTAGATAATGCACTCAAAGGGCACTAAGCATAGAGTGTGAAAACTGAGTTCCTTGAGAGCTGCTTGGAAGCCTGATGGTGTGTGAAGTTAGTGAGCCAAATGGAGTTGTTCTCCCACAAGAACCACTCGGCTGATCCTTCTTCAATATGCCCTTCACCAACATGCAGTGTTTCCTTGATTGAATTAGCTCTCACACCAATATTTGCGTCTAGAGCCTTTGCATTGAGGGCTATCTGAAAACGGCTGTGGCGCTGAAGTTGCCTGTGAATGTGGAGTTGGTGGCATGTGAAACCCGCATGTGGAGCATTCGTTTGTGTGGGATGCTCACCAAGCTTCATTTCATTTAATAGGCACTCAAAGGGCACTAAGCATAGAGTGTGAAAACTGAGTTTCCTTGAGAGCTGCTTGGAAGCCTGATGGTGTGTGAAGTTAGTGAGCCAAATGGAGTTGTTCTCCCACAAGAACCACTCGGCTGATCCTTCTTCAATATGCCCTTCACCAACATGCAGTGTTTCCTTGATTGAATTAGCTCTCACACCAATATTTGCTTCTAGAGCCTTTGCATTGAGGGCTATCTGCAAAGGGCTGTGGTGCTGAAGTTGCCTGTGAATGTGGAGTTGGTGGCATGTGAAACCCGCATGTGGAGCATTCGTTTGTGTGGGATGCTCACCAAGCTTCATTTCAGTGCTAGGCACTCAAAGGGCACTAAGCATAGAGTGTGAAAACTGAGTTTCCTTGAGAGCTGCTTGGAAGCCTGATGGTGTGTGAAGTTAGTGAGCCAAATGGAGTTGTTCTCCCAGAAGAACCACTCGGCTGATCCTTCTTCAATATGCCCTTCACCAACATGCAGTGTTTCCTTAATTGAATTAGCTCTCACACCAATATTTGCGTCTAGAGCCTTTGCATTGAGGGCTATCTGAAAAAGTCTGTGGCGCTGAAGTTGCCTGTGAATGTGGAGTTGGTGGCATGTGAAACCCGCATGTGGAGCATTCGTTTGTGTGGGATGCTCACCAAGCTTCATTTCATTTAATAGGCACTCAAAGGGCACTAAGCATAGAGTGTGAAAACTGAGTTTCCTTGAGAGCTGCTTGGAAGCCTGATGGTGTGTGAAGTTAGTGAGCCAAATGGAGTTGTTCTCCCACAAGAACCACTCGGCTGATCCTTCTTCAATATGCCCTTCACCAACATGCAGTGTTTCCTTGATTGAATTAGCTCTCACACCAATATTTGCGTCTAGAGCCTTTGCATTGAGGGCTATCTGAAAACGGCTGTGGCGCTGAAGTTGCCTGTGAATGTGGAGTTGGTGGCATGTGAAACCCGCATGTGGAGCATTCGTTTGTGTGGGATGCTCACCAAGCTTCATTTCAGTGCTAGGCACTCAAAGGGCACTAAGCATAGAGTGTGAAAACTGAGTTTCCTTGAGAGCTGCTTGGAAGCCTGATGGTGTGTGAAGTTAGTGAGCCAAATGGAGTTGTTCTCCCACAAGAACCACTCGGCTGATCCTTCTTCAATATGCCCTTCACCAACATGCAGTGTTTCCTTGATTGAATTAGCTCTCACACCAATATTTGCGTCTAGAGCCTTTGCATTGAGGGCTATCTGAAAACGGCTGTGGTGCTGAAGTTGCCTGTGAATGTGGAGTTGGTGGCATGTGAAACCCGCATGTGGAGCATTCGTTTGTGTGGGATGCTCTACCAGGTTCATTCTTAGATAATGCACTCAAAGGGCACTAAGCATAGAGTGTGAAAACTGAGTTTCCTTGAGAGCTGCTTGGAAGCCTGATGGTGTGTGAAGTTAGTGAGCCAAATGGAGTTGTTCTCCCACAAGAACCACTCGGCTGATCCTTCTTCAATATGCCCTTCACCAACATGCAGTGTTTCCTTGATTGAATTAGCTCTCACACCAATATTTGCGTCTAGAGCCTTTGCATTGAGGGCTATCTGAAAACGGCTGTGGCGCTGAAGTTGCCTGTGAATGTGGAGTTGGTGGCATGTGAAACTCGCATGTGGAGCATTCGTTTGTGTGGGATGCTCACTAAGCTTCATTTCAGTCCTAGGCAGTCAAAGGGCACTAAGCATAGAGTGTGAAAACTGAGTTTCCTTGAGAGCTGCTTGGAAGCCTGATGGTGTGTGGAAGTTAGTGAGCCAAATGGAGTTGTTCTCCCACAAGAACCACTCGGCTGATCCTTCTTCAATATGCCCTTCATCAACATGCAGTGTTTCCTTGATTGAATTAGCTCTCACACCAATATTTGCTTCTAGAGCCTTTGCATTGAGGGCTATCTGCAAAGGGCTGTGGTGCTGAAGTTGCCTGTGAATGTGGAGTTGGTGGCATGTGAAACCCGCATGTGGAGCATTCGTTTGTGTGGGATGCTCACCAAGCTTCCTTTCAGTGCTAGGCACTCAAAGGGCACTAAGCATAGAGTGTGAAAACTGAGTTTCCTTGAGAGCTGCTTGGAAGCCTGATGGTGTGTGAAGTTAGTGAGCCAAATGGAGTTGTTCCCCCCAAGAACCACTCGGCTGATCCTTCTTCAATATGCCCTTCACCAACATGCAGTGTTTCCTTAATTGAATTAGCTCTCACACCAATATTTGCGTCTAGAGCCTTTGCATTGAGGGCTATCTGAAAAAGTCTGTGGCGCTGAAGTTGCCTGTGAATGTGGAGTTGGTGGCATGTGAAACCCGCATGTGGAGCATTCGTTTGTGTGGGATGCTCACCAAGCTTCATTTCCTTTAATAGGCACTCAAAGGGCACTAAGCATAGAGTGTGAAAACTGAGTTTCCTTGAGAGCTGCTTGGAAGCCTGATGGTGTGTGAAGTTAGTGAGCCAAATGGAGTTGTTCTCCCACAAGAACCACTCGGCTGATCCTTCTTCAATATGCCCTTCGCCAACATGCAGTGTTTCCTTGATTGAATTAGCTCTCACACCAATATTTGCGTCTAGAGCCTTTGCATTGAGGGCTATCTGAAAACGGTTGTGGCGCTGAAGTTGCCTGTGAATGTGGAGTTGGTGGCATGTGAAACCCGCATGTGGAGCATTCATTTGTGTGGGATGCTCACCAAGCTTCATTTCCTTTAATAGGCACTCAAAGGGCACTAAGCATAGAGTGTGAAAACTGAGTTTCCTTGAGAGCTGCTTGGAAGCCTGATGGTGTGTGAAGTTAGTGAGCCAAATGGAGTTGTTCTCCCACAAGAACCACTCGGCTGATCCTTCTTCAATATGCCCTTCACCAACATGTAGTGTTTCCATGATTGAATTAGCTCTCACACCAATATTTGCTTCTAGAGCCTTTGCATTGAGGGCTATCTGCAAAGGGCTGTGGTGCTGAAGTTGCCTGTGAATGTGGAGTTGGTGGCATGTGAAATCCGCATGTGGAGCATTCGTTTGTGTGGGATGCTCACCAAGCTTCATTTCAGTGCTAGGCACTCAAAGGGCACTAAGCATAGAGTGTGAAAACTGAGTTTCCTTGAGAGCTGCTTGGAAGCCTGATGGTGTGTGAAGTTAGTGAGCCAAATGGAGTTGTTCTCCCACAAGAACCACTCGGCTGATCCTTCTTCAATATGCCCTTCACCAACATGCAGTGTTTCCTTGATTGAATTAGCTCTCACACCAATATTTGCGTCTAGAGCCTTTGCATTGAGGACTATCTGAAAACGGCTGTGGCGCTGAAGTTGCCTGTGAATGTGGAGTTGGTGGCATGTGAAACCCGCATGTGGAGCATTCGTTTGTGTGGGATGCTCACCAAGCTTCATTTCATTTAATAGGCACTCAAAGGGCACTAAGCATAGAGTGTGAAAACTGAGTTTCCTTGAGAGCTGCTTGGAAGCCTGATGGTGTGTGAAGTTAGTGAGCCAAATGGAGTTGTTCTCCCACAAGAACCACTCGGCTGATCCTTCTTCAATATGCCCTTCACCAACATGCAGTGTTTCCTTGATTGAATTAGCTCTCACACCAATATTTGCGTCTAGAGCCTTTGCATTGAGGGCTATCTGAAAACGGCTGTGGCGCTGAAGTTGCCTGTGAATGTGGAGTTGGTGGCATGTGAAACCCGCATGTGGAGCATTCGTTTGTGTGGGATGCTCACCAAGCTTCATTTCAGTGCTAGGCACTCAAAGGGCACTAAGCATAGAGTGTGAAAACTGAGTTTCCTTGAGAGCTGCTTGGAAGCCTGATGGTGTGTGAAGTTAGAGTGAGCCAAATGGAGTTGTTCTCCCACAAGAACCACTCGGCTGATCCTTCTTCAATATGCCCTTCACCAACATGCAGTGTTTCCTTGATTGAATTAGCTCTCACACCAATATTTGCGTCTAGAGCCTTTGCATTGAGGGCTATCTGAAAACGGCTGTGGTGCTGAAGTTGCCTGTGAATGTGGAGTTGGTGGCATGTGAAACCCGCATGTGGAGCATTCGTTTGTGTGGGATGCTCTACCAGGTTCATTCTTAGATAATGCACTCAAAGGGCACTAAGCATAGAGTGTGAAAACTGAGTTTCCTTGAGAGCTGCTTGGAAGCCTGATGGTGTGTGAAGTTAGTGAGCCAAATGGAGTTGTTCTCCCACAAGAACCACTCGGCTGATCCTTCTTCAATATGCCCTTCACCAACATGCAGTGTTTCCTTGATTGAATTAGCTCTCACACCAATATTTGCGTCTAGAGCCTTTGCATTGAGGGCTATCTGAAAACGGCTGTGGCGCTGAAGTTGCCTGTGAATGTGGAGTTGGTGGCATGTGAAACTCGCATGTGGAGCATTCGTTTGTGTGGGATGCTCACTAAGCTTCATTTCAGTCCTAGGCAGTCAAAGGGCACTAAGCATAGAGTGTGAAAACTGAGTTTCCTTGAGAGCTGCTTGGAAGCCTGATGGTGTGTGAAGTTAGTGAGCCAAATGGAGTTGTTCTCCCACAAGAACCACTCGGCTGATCCTTCTTCAATATGCCCTTCATCAACATGCAGTGTTTCCTTGATTGAATTAGCTCTCACACCAATATTTGCTTCTAGAGCCTTTGCATTGAGGGCTATCTGCAAAGGGCTGTGGTGCTGAAGTTGCCTGTGAATGTGGAGTTGGTGGCATGTGAAACCCGCATGTGGAGCATTCGTTTGTGTGGGATGCTCACCAAGCTTCCTTTCAGTGCTAGGCACTCAAAGGGCACTAAGCATAGAGTGTGAAAACTGAGTTTCCTTGAGAGCTGCTTGGAAGCCTGATGGTGTGTGAAGTTAGTGAGCCAAATGGAGTTGTTCCCCCCAAGAACCACTCGGCTGATCCTTCTTCAATATGCCCTTCACCAACATGCAGTGTTTCCTTAATTGAATTAGCTCTCACACCAATATTTGCGTCTAGAGCCTTTGCATTGAGGGCTATCTGAAAAAGTCTGTGGCGCTGAAGTTGCCTGTGAATGTGGAGTTGGTGGCATGTGAAACCCGCATGTGGAGCATTCGTTTGTGTGGGATGCTCACCAAGCTTCATTTCCTTTAATAGGCACTCAAAGGGCACTAAGCATAGAGTGTGAAAACTGAGTTTCCTTGAGAGCTGCTTGGAAGCCTGATGGTGTGTGAAGTTAGTGAGCCAAATGGAGTTGTTCTCCCACAAGAACCACTCGGCTGATCCTTCTTCAATATGCCCTTCGCCAACATGCAGTGTTTCCTTGATTGAATTAGCTCTCACACCAATATTTGCGTCTAGAGCCTTTGCATTGAGGGCTATCTGAAAACGGTTGTGGCGCTGAAGTTGCCTGTGAATGTGGAGTTGGTGGCATGTGAAACCCGCATGTGGAGCATTCATTTGTGTGGGATGCTCACCAAGCTTCATTTCCTTTAATAGGCACTCAAAGGGCACTAAGCATAGAGTGTGAAAACTGAGTTTCCTTGAGAGCTGCTTGGAAGCCTGATGGTGTGTGAAGTTAGTGAGCCAAATGGAGTTGTTCTCCCACAAGAACCACTCGGCTGATCCTTCTTCAATATGCCCTTCACCAACATGTAGTGTTTCCATGATTGAATTAGCTCTCACACCAATATTTGCTTCTAGAGCCTTTGCATTGAGGGCTATCTGCAAAGGGCTGTGGTGCTGAAGTTGCCTGTGAATGTGGAGTTGGTGGCATGTGAAACCCGCATGTGGAGCATTCGTTTGTGTGGGATGCTCACCAAGCTTCATTTCAGTGCTAGGCACTCAAAGGGCACTAAGCATAGAGTGTGAAAACTGAGTTTCCTTGAGAGCTGCTTGGAAGCCTGATGGTGTGTGAAGTTAGTGAGCCAAATGGAGTTGTTCTCCCACAAGAACCACTCGGCTGATCCTTCTTCAATATGCCCTTCACCAACATGCAGTGTTTCCTTGATTGAATTAGCTCTCACACCAATATTTGCGTCTAGAGCCTTTGCATTGAGGACTATCTGAAAACGGCTGTGGCGCTGAAGTTGCCTGTGAATGTGGAGTTGGTGGCATGTGAAACCCGCATGTGGAGCATTCGTTTGTGTGGGATGCTCACCAAGCTTCATTTCATTTAATAGGCAGTCAAAGGGCACTAAGCATAGAGTGTGAAAACTGAGTTTCCTTGAGAGCTGCTTCGAAGCCTGATGGTGTGTGAAGTTAGTGAGCCAAATGGAGTTGTTCTCCCACAAGAACCACTCGGCTGATCCTTCTTCAATATGCCCTTCACCAACATGCAGTGTTTCCTTGATTGAATTAGCTCTCACACCAATATTTGCTTCTAGAGCCTTTGCATTGAGGGCTATCTGAAAACGGCTGTGGCGCTGAAGTTGCCTGTGAATGTGGAGTTGGTGGCATGTGAAACCCGCATGTGGAGCATTCGTTTGTGTGGGATGCTCTACCAGGTTCATTCCTAGATAATGCACTCAATGGGCACTAAGCATAGAGTGTGAAAACTGAGTTTCCTTGAGAGCTGCTTGGAAGCCTGATGGTGTGTGAAGTTAGTGAGCCAAATGGAGTTGTTCTCCCAGAAGAACCCCAAGGCTGATCCTTCTTCATTATGCCCTTCACCAACATGCAGTGTTTCCTTGATTGAATTAGCTCTCACACCGATATTTGCGTCTAGAGCCTTTGCATTGAGGCTATCTGAAAACGGCTGTGGCGGTGAAGTTGCCTGTGAATGTGGAGTTGGTGGCATGTGAAACCCGCATGTGGAGCATTCGTTTGTGTGGGATGCTCTACCAGGTTCATTCTTAGATAATGCACTCAAAGGGCACTAAGCATAGAGTGTGAAAACTGAGTTTCCTTGAGAGCTGCTTGGAAGCCTGATGGTGTGTGAAGTTAGTGAGCCAAATGGAGTTGTTCTCCCACAAGAACCACTCGGCTGATCCTTCTTCAATATGCCCTTCACCAAGATGCAGTGTTTCCTTGATTGAATTAGCTCTCACACCAATATTTGCGTCTAGAGCCTTTGCATTGAGGGCTATGTGAAAACGTCTGTGGCGTTGAAGTTGCCTGTGAATGTGGAGTTGGTGGCATGTGAAACCCGCATGTGGAGCATTCGTTTGTGTGGGATGCTCACCAAGCTTCATTTCCTTTAATAGGCACTCAAAGGGCACTAAGCATAGAGTGTGAAAACTGAGTTTCCTTGAGAGCTGCTTGGAAGCCTGATGGTGTGTGAAGTTAGTGAGCCAAATGGAGTTGTTCTCCCACAAGAACCACTCGGCTGATCCTTCTTCAATATGCCCTTCACCAACATGCAGTGTTTCCTTGATTGAATTAGCTCTCACACCAATATTTGCGTCTAGAGCCTTTGCATTGAGGGCTATCTGAAAACGGCTGTGGCGCTGAAGTTGCCCGTGAATGTGGAGTTGGTGGCATGTGAAACTCGCATGTGGAGCATTCGTTTGTGTGGGATGCTCACCAAGCTTCATTTCAGTGCTAGGCACTCAAAGGGCACTAAGCATAGAGTGTGAAAACTGAGTTTCCTTGAGAGCTGCTTAGAAGCCTGATGGTGTGTGAAGTTAGTGAGCCAAATGGAGTTGTTCTCCCAGAAGAACCACTCGGCTGATCCTTCTTCAACATGCCCTTCATCAACATGCAGTGTTTCCTTGATTGAATTAGCTCTCACACCAATATTTGCGTCTAGAGCCTTTGCATTGAGGGCTATGTGAAAACGTCTGTGGCGTTGAAGTTGCCTGTGAATGTGGAGTTGGTGGCATGTGAAACCCGCATGTGGAGCATTCATTTGTGTGGGATGCTCACCAAGCTTCATTTCCTTTAATAGGCACTCAAAGGGCACTAAGCATAGAGTGTGAAAACTGAGTTTCCTTGAGAGCTGCTTGGAAGCCTGATGGTGTGTGAAGTTAGTGAGCCAAATGGAGTTGTTCTCCCACAAGAACCACTCGGCTGATCCTTCTTCAATATGCCCTTCACCAACATGTAGTGTTTCCATGATTGAATTAGCTCTCACACCAATATTTGCTTCTAGAGCCTTTGCATTGAGGGCTATCTGCAAAGGGCTGTGGTGCTGAAGTTGCCTGTGAATGTGGAGTTGGTGGCATGTGAAACCCGCATGTGGAGCATTCGTTTGTGTGGGATGCTCACCAAGCTTCATTTCAGTGCTAGGCACTCAAAGGGCACTAAGCATAGAGTGTGAAAACTGAGTTTCCTTGAGAGCTGCTTGGAAGCCTGATGGTGTGTGAAGTTAGTGAGCCAAATGGAGTTGTTCTCCCACAAGAACCACTCGGCTGATCCTTCTTCAATATGCCCTTCACCAACATGCAGTGTTTCCTTGATTGAATTAGCTCTCACACCAATATTTGCGTCTAGAGCCTTTGCATTGAGGACTATCTGAAAACGGCTGTGGCGCTGAAGTTGCCTGTGAATGTGGAGTTGGTGGCATGTGAAACCCGCATGTGGAGCATTCGTTTGTGTGGGATGCTCACCAAGCTTCATTTCATTTAATAGGCAGTCAAAGGGCACTAAGCATAGAGTGTGAAAACTGAGTTTCCTTGAGAGCTGCTTCGAAGCCTGATGGTGTGTGAAGTTAGTGAGCCAAATGGAGTTGTTCTCCCACAAGAACCACTCGGCTGATCCTTCTTCAATATGCCCTTCACCAACATGCAGTGTTTCCTTGATTGAATTAGCTCTCACACCAATATTTGCTTCTAGAGCCTTTGCATTGAGGGCTATCTGAAAACGGCTGTGGCGCTGAAGTTGCCTGTGAATGTGGAGTTGGTGGCATGTGAAACCCGCATGTGGAGCATTCGTTTGTGTGGGATGCTCTACCAGGTTCATTCCTAGATAATGCACTCAATGGGCACTAAGCATAGAGTGTGAAAACTGAGTTTCCTTGAGAGCTGCTTGGAAGCCTGATGGTGTGTGAAGTTAGTGAGCCAAATGGAGTTGTTCTCCCAGAAGAACCCCAAGGCTGATCCTTCTTCATTATGCCCTTCACCAACATGCAGTGTTTCCTTGATTGAATTAGCTCTCACACCAATATTTGCGTCTAGAGCCTTTGCATTGAGGCTATCTGAAAACGGCTGTGGCGGTGAAGTTGCCTGTGAATGTGGAGTTGGTGGCATGTGAAACCCGCATGTGGAGCATTCGTTTGTGTGGGATGCTCTACCAGGTTCATTCTTAGATAATGCACTCAAAGGGCACTAAGCATAGAGTGTGAAAACTGAGTTTCCTTGAGAGCTGCTTGGAAGCCTGATGGTGTGTGAAGTTAGTGAGCCAAATGGAGTTGTTCTCCCACAAGAACCACTCGGCTGATCCTTCTTCAATATGCCCTTCACCAAGATGCAGTGTTTCCTTGATTGAATTAGCTCTCACACCAATATTTGCGTCTAGAGCCTTTGCATTGAGGGCTATGTGAAAACGTCTGTGGCGTTGAAGTTGCCTGTGAATGTGGAGTTGGTGGCATGTGAAACCCGCATGTGGAGCATTCGTTTGTGTGGGATGCTCACCAAGCTTCATTTCCTTTAATAGGCACTCAAAGGGCACTAAGCATAGAGTGTGAAAACTGAGTTTCCTTGAGAGCTGCTTGGAAGCCTGATGGTGTGTGAAGTTAGTGAGCCAAATGGAGTTGTTCTCCCACAAGAACCACTCGGCTGATCCTTCTTCAATATGCCCTTCACCAACATGCAGTGTTTCCTTGATTGAATTAGCTCTCACACCAATATTTGCGTCTAGAGCCTTTGCATTGAGGGCTATCTGAAAACGGCTGTGGCGCTGAAGTTGCCCGTGAATGTGGAGTTGGTGGCATGTGAAACTCGCATGTGGAGCATTCGTTTGTGTGGGATGCTCACCAAGCTTCATTTCAGTGCTAGGCACTCAAAGGGCACTAAGCATAGAGTGTGAAAACTGAGTTTCCTTGAGAGCTGCTTAGAAGCCTGATGGTGTGTGAAGTTAGTGAGCCAAATGGAGTTGTTCTCCCAGAAGAACCACTCGGCTGATCCTTCTTCAACATGCCCTTCATCAACATGCAGTGTTTCCTTGATTGAATTAGCTCTCACACCAATATTTGCGTCTAGAGCCTTTGCATTGAGGGCTATGTGAAAACGTCTGTGGCGTTGAAGTTGCCTGTGAATGTGGAGTTGGTGGCATGTGAAACCCGCATGTGGAGCATTCGTTTGTGTGGGATGCTCTACCAGGTTCATTCCTAGATAATGCACTCAAAGGGCACTAAGCATAGAGTGTGAAAACTGAGTTTCCTTGAGAGCTGCTTGGAAGCCTGATGGTGTGTGAAGTTAGTGAGCCAAATGGAGTTGTTCTCCCACAAGAACCACTCGGCTGATCCTTCTTCAATATGCCCTTCACCAACATGCAGTGTTTCCTTGATTGAATTAGCTCTCACACCAATATTTGCGTCTAGAGCCTTTGCATTGAGGGCTATCTGAAAAAGTCTGTGGCGCTGAAGTTGCCTGTGAATGTGGAGTTGATGGCATGTGAAACCCGCATGTGGAGCATTCGTTTGTGTAGGATGCTCACCAATCTTCATTTCAGTCCTAGGCACTCAAAGGGCACTAAGCATAGAGTGTGAAAACTGAGTTTCCTTGAGAGCTGCTTGGAAGCCTGATGGTGTGTGAAGTTAGTGAGCCAAATGGAGTTGTTCTCCCACAAGAACCACTCGGCTGATCCTTCTTCAATATGCCCTTCACCAACATGCAGTGTTTCCTTGATTGAATTAGCTCTCACACCAATATTTGCGTCTAGAGCCTTTGCATTGAGGGCTATCTGAAAACGGCTGTGGCGCTGAAGTTGCCTGTGAATGTGGAGTTGGTGGCATGTGAAACCCGCATGTGGAGCATTCGTTTGTGTGGGATGCTCACCAAGCTTCATTTCATTTAATAGGCAGTCAAAGGGCACTAAGCATAGAGTGTGAAAACTGAGTTTCCTTGAGAGCTGCTTGGAAGCCTGATGGTGTGTGAAGTTAGTGAGCCAAATGGAGTTGTTCTCCCACAAGAACCACTCGGCTGATCCTTCTTCAATATGCCCTTCACCAACATGCAGTGTTTCCTTGATTGAATTAGCTCTCACACCAATATTTGCTTCTAGAGCCTTTGCATTGAGGGCTATCTGAAAACGGCTGTGGCGCTGAAGTTGCCTGTGAATGTGGAGTTGGTGGCATGTGAAACCCGCATGTGGAGCATTCGTTTGTGTGGGATGCTCTACCAGGTTCATTCCTAGATAATGCACTCAATGGGCACTAAGCATAGAGTGTGAAAACTGAGTTTCCTTGAGAGCTGCTTGGAAGCCTGATGGTGTGTGAAGTTAGTGAGCCAAATGGAGTTGTTCTCCCAGAAGAACCCCAAGGCTGATCCTTCTTCATTATGCCCTTCACCAACATGCAGTGTTTCCTTGATTGAATTAGCTCTCACACCAATATTTGCGTCTAGAGCCTTTGCATTGAGGGCTATGTGAAAACGTCTGTGGCGTTGAAGTTGCCTGTGAATGTGGAGTTGGTGGCATGTGAAACCCGCATGTGGAGCATTCGTTTGTGTGGGATGCTCACCAAGCTTCATTTCCTTTAATAGGCACTCAAAGGGCACTAAGCATAGAGTGTGAAAACTGAGTTTCCTTGAGAGCTGCTTGGAAGCCTGATGGTGTGTGAAGTTAGTGAGCCAAATGGAGTTGTTCTCCCACAAGAACCACTCGGCTGATCCTTCTTCAATATGCCCTTCACCAACATGTAGTGTTTCCTTGATTGAATTAGCTCTCACACCAATATTTGCGTCTAGAGCCTTTGCATTGAGGGCTATCTGAAAACGGCTGTGGCGCTGAAGTTGCCCGTGAATGTGGAGTTGGTGGCATGTGAAACTCGCATGTGGAGCATTCGTTTGTGTGGGATGCTCACCAAGCTTCATTTCAGTGCTAGGCACTCAAAGGGCACTAAGCATAGAGTGTGAAAACTGAGTTTCCTTGAGAGCTGCTTAGAAGCCTGATGGTGTGTGAAGTTAGTGAGCCAAATGGAGTTGTTCTCCCAGAAGAACCACTCGGCTGATCCTTCTTCAACATGCCCTTCATCAACATGCAGTGTTTCCTTGATTGAATTAGCTCTCACACCAATATTTGCGTCTAGAGCCTTTGCATTGAGGGCTATGTGAAAACGTCTGTGGCGTTGAAGTTGCCTGTGAATGTGGAGTTGGTGGCATGTGAAACCCGCATGTGGAGCATTCGTTTGTGTGGGATGCTCTACCAGGTTCATTCCTAGATAATGCACTCAAAGGGCACTAAGCATAGAGTGTGAAAACTGAGTTTCCTTGAGAGCTGCTTGGAAGCCTGATGGTGTGTGAAGTTAGTGAGCCAAATGGAGTTGTTCTCCCACAAGAACCACTCGGCTGATCCTTCTTCAATATGCCCTTCACCAACATGCAGTGTTTCCTTGATTGAATTAGCTCTCACACCAATATTTGCGTCTAGAGCCTTTGCATTGAGGGCTATCTGAAAAAGTCTGTGGCGCTGAAGTTGCCTGTGAATGTGGAGTTGGTGGCATGTGAAACCCGCATGTGGAGCATTCGTTTGTGTAGGATGCTCACCAATCTTCATTTCAGTCCTAGGCACTCAAAGGGCACTAAGCATAGAGTGTGAAAACTGAGTTTCCTTGAGAGCTGCTTGGAAGCCTGATGGTGTGTGAAGTTAGTGAGCCAAATGGAGTTGTTCTCCCACAAGAACCACTCGGCTGATCCTTCTTCAATATGCCCTTCACCAACATGCAGTGTTTCCTTGATTGAATTAGCTCTCACACCAATATTTGCGTCTAGAGCCTTTGCATTGAGGGCTATCTGAAAACGGCTGTGGCGCTGAAGTTGCCTGTGAATGTGGAGTTGGTGGCATGTGAAACCCGCATGTGGAGCATTCGTTTGTGTGGGATGCTCACCAAGCTTCATTTCAGTGCTAGTCACTCAAAGGGCACTAAGCATAGAGTGTGAAAACTGAGTTTCCTTGAGAGCTGCTTGGAAGCCTGATGGTGTGTGAAGTTAGTGAGCCAAATGGAGTTGTTCTCCCACAAGAACCACTCGGCTGATCCTTCTTCAATATGCCCTTCACCAACATGCAGTGTTTCCTTGATTGAATTAGCTCTCACACCAATATTTGCGTCTAGAGCCTTTGCATTGAGGGCTATCTGAAAACGGCTGTGGCGCTGAAGTTGCCTGTGAATGTGGAGTTGTTGGCATGTGAAACTCGCATGTGGAGCATTCGTTTGTGTTGGATGCTCACCAAGCTTCATTTCAGTCCTAGGCAGTCAAAGGGCACTAAGCATAGAGTGTGAAAACTGAGTTTCCTTGAGAGCTGCTTGGAAGCCTGATGGTGTGTGAAGTTAGTGAGCCAAATGGAGTTGTTCTCCCACAAGAACCACTCGGCTGATCCTTCTTCAATATGCCCTTCACCAACATGCAGTGTTTCCTTGATTGAATTAGCTCTCACACCAATATTTGCGTCTAGAGCCTTTGCATTGAGGGCTATCTGAAAACGGCTGTGGTGCTGAAGTTGCCTGTGAATGTGGAGTTGGTGGCATGTGAAACCCGCATGTGGAGCATTCGTTTGTGTGGGATGCTCTACCAGGTTCATTCTTAGATAATGCACTCAAAGGGCACTAAGCATAGAGTGTGAAAACTGAGTTTCCTTGAGAGCTGCTTGGAAGCCTGATGGTGTGTGAAGTTAGTGAGCCAAATGGAGTTGTTCTCCCACAAGAACCACTCGGCTGATCCTTCTTCAATATGCCCTTCACCAACATGCAGTGTTTCCTTGATTGAATTAGCTCTCACACCAATATTTGCGTCTAGAGCCTTTGCATTGAGGGCTATCTGAAAACGGCTGTGGTGCTGAAGTTGCCTGTGAATGTGGAGTTGGTGGCATGTGAAACCCGCATGTGGAGCATTCGTTTGTGTGGGATGCTCTACCAGGTTCATTCTTAGATAATGCACTCAAAGGGCACTAAGCATAGAGTGTGAAAACTGAGTTTCCTTGAGAGCTGCTTGGAAGCCTGATGGTGTGTGAAGTTAGTGAGCCAAATGGAGTTGTTCTCCCACAAGAACCACTCCGCTGATCCTTCTTCAATATGCCCTTCACCAACATGCAGTGTTTCCTTGATTGAATTAGCTCTCACACCAATATTTGCGTCTAGAGCCTTTGCATTGAGGGCTATCTGAAAACGGCTGTGGTGCTGAAGTTGCCTGTGAATGTGGAGTTGGTGGCATGTGAAACCCGCATGTGGAGCATTCGTTTGTGTAGGATGCTCTACCAGGTTCATTCTTAGATAATGCACTCAAAGGGCACTAAGCATAGAGTGTGAAAACTGAGTTTCCTTGAGAGCTGCTTGGAAGCCTGATGGTGTGTGAAGTTAGTGAGCCAAATGGAGTTGTTCTCCCACAAGAACCACTCGGCTGATCCTTCTTCAATATGCCCTTCACCAACATGCAGTGTTTCCTTGATTGAATTAGCTCTCACACCAATATTTGCGTCTAGAGCCTTTGCATTGAGGGCTATCTGAAAACGGCTGTGGCGCTGAAGTTGCCTGTGAATGTGGAGTTGGTGGCATGTGAAACTCGCATGTGGAGCATTCGTTTGTGTGGGATGCTCACCAAGCTTCATTTCCTTTAATAGGCACTCAAAGGGCACTAAGCATAGGGTGTGAAAACTGAGTTTCCTTGAGAGCTGCTTGGAAGCCTGATGGTGTGTGAAGTTAGTGAGCCAAATGGAGTTGTTCTCCCACAAGAACCACTCGGCTGATCCTTCTTCAATATGCCCTTCGCCAACATGCAGTGTTTCCTTGATTGAATTAGCTCTCACACCAATATTTGCGTCTAGAGCCTTTGCATTGAGGGCTATCTGAAAACGGCTGTGGCGCTGAAGTTGCCTGTGAATGTGGAGTTGGTGGCATGTGAAACCCGCATGTGGAGCATTCGTTTGTGTGGGATGCTCTACCAGGTTCATTCCTAGATAATGCACTCAATGGGCACTAAGCATAGAGTGTGAAAACTGAGTTTCCTTGAGAGCTGCTTGGAAGCCTGATGGTGTGTGAAGTTAGTGAGCCAAATGGAGTTGTTCTCCCACAAGAACCACTCGGCTGATCCTTCTTCATTATGCCCTTCACCAACATGCAGTGTTTCCTTGATTGAATTAGCTCTCACACCAATATTTGCGTCTAGAGCCTTTGCATTGAGGCTATCTGAAAACGGCTGTGGCGGTGAAGTTGCCTGTGAATGTGGAGTTGGTGGCATGTGAAACCCGCATGTGGAGCATTCGTTTGTGTGGGATGCTCTACCAGGTTCATTCTTAGATAATGCACTCAAAGGGCACTAAGCATAGAGTGTGAAAACTGAGTTTCCTTGAGAGCTGCTTGGAAGCCTGATGGTGTGTGAAGTTAGTGAGCCAAATGGAGTTGTTCTCCCACAAGAACCACTCGGCTGATCCTTCTTCAATATGCCCTTCACCAACATGCAGTGTTTCCTTGATTGAATTAGCTCTCACACCAATATTTGCGTCTAGAGCCTTTGCATTGAGGGCTATCTGAAAACGGCTGTGGCGCTGAAGTTGCCTGTGAATGTGGAGTTGGTGGCATGTGAAACCCGCATGTGGAGCATTCGTTTGTGTGGGATGCTCACCAAGCTTCATTTCATTGCTAGGCACTCAAAGGGCACTAAGCATAGAGTGTGAAAACTGAGTTTCCTTGAGAGCTGCTTGGAAGCCTGATGGTGTGTGAAGTTAGTGAGCCAAATGGAGTTGTTCTCCCACAAGAACCACTCGGCTGATCCTTCTTCAATATGCCCTTCACCAACATGTAGTGTTTCCATGATTGAATTAGCTCTCACACCAATATTTGCGTCTAGAGCCTTTGCAGTGAGGGCTATCTGCAAAGGGCTGTGGTGCTGAAGTTGCCTGTGAATGTGGAGTTGGTGGCATGTGAAACCCGCATGTGGAGCATTCGTTTGTGTGGGATGCTCACCAAGCTTCATTTCATTTAATAGGCAGTCAAAGGGCACTAAGCATAGAGTGTGAAAACTGAGTTTCCTTGAGAGCTGCTTGGAAGCCTGATGGTGTGTGAAGTTAGTGAGCCAAATGGAGTTGTTCTCCCACCAGAACCACTCGGCTGATCCTTCTTCAATATGCCCTTCACCAACATGCAGTGTTTCCTTGATTGAATTAGCTCTCACACCAATATTTGCGTCTAGAGCCTTTGCATTGAGGACTATCTGAAAACGGCTGTGGCGCTGAAGTTGCCTGTGAATGTGGAGTTGGTGGCATGTGAAACCCGCATGTGGAGCATTCGTTTGTGTGGGATGCTCACCAAGCTTCATTTCAGTGCTAGGGACTCAAAGGGCACTAAGCATAGAGTGTGAAAACTGAGTTTCCTTGAGAGCTGCTTGGAAGCCTGATGGTGTGTGAAGTTAGTGAGCCAAATGGAATTGTTCTCCCACAAGAACCACTCGGCTGATCCTTCTTCAATATGCCCTTCACCAACATGCAGTGTTTCCTTGATTGAATTAGCTCTCACACCAATATTTGCTTCTAGAGCCTTTGCATTGAGGGCTATCTGAAAACGGCTGTGGCGCTGAAGTTGCCTGTGAATGTGGAGTTGGTGGCATGTGAAACCCGCATGTGGAGCATTCGTTTGTGTGGGATGCTCTACCAGGTTCATTCCTAGATAATGCACTCAAAGGGCACTAAGCATAGAGTGTGAAAACTGAGTTTCCTTGAGAGCTGCTTGGAAGCCTGATGGTGTGTGAAGTTAGTGAGCCAAATGGAGTTGTTCTCCCACAAGAACCACTCGGCTGATCCTTCTTCAATATGCCCTTCACCAACATGCAGTGTTTCCTTGATTGAATTAGCTCTCACACCAATATTTGCGTCTAGAGCCTTTGCATTGAGGGCTATCTGAAAACGGCTGTGGCGTTGAAGTTGCCTGTGAATGTGGAGTTGGTGGCATGTGAAACCAGCATGTGGAGCATTCGTTTGTGTGGGATGCTCTACCAGGTTCATTCCTAGATAATGCACTCAAACGGCACTAAGCATAGAGTGTGAAAACTGAGTTTCCTTGAGAGCTGCTTGGAAGCCTGATGGTGTGTGAAGTTAGTGAGCCAAATGGAGTTGTTCTCCCACAAGAACCACTCGGCTGATCCTTCTTCAATATGCCCTTCACCAACATGCAGTGTTTCCTTGATTGAATTAGCTCTCACACCAATATTTGCGTCTAGAGCCTTTGCATTGAGGGCTATCTGAAAACGGCTGTGGTGCTGAAGTTGCCTGTGAATGTGGAGTTGGTGGCATGTGAAACCCGCATGTGGAGCATTCGTTTGTGTGGGATGCTCTACCAGGTTCATTCTTAGATAATGCACTCAAAGGGCACTAAGCATAGAGTGTGAAAACTGAGTTTCCTTGAGAGCTGCTTGGAAGCCTGATGGTGTGTGAAGTTAGTGAGCCAAATGGAGTTGTTCTCCCACAAGAACCACTCGGCTGATCCTTCTTCAATATGCCCTTCGCCAACATGCAGTGTTTCCTTGATTGAATTAGCTCTCACACCAATATTTGCGTCTAGAGCCTTTGCATTGAGGGCTATCTGAAAACGGCTGTGGCGCTGAAGTTGCCTGTGAATGTGGAGTTGGTGGCATGTGAAACCCGCATGTGGAGCATTCGTTTGTGTGGGATGCTCTACCAGGTTCATTCCTAGATAATGCACTCAATGGGCACTAAGCATAGAGTGTGAAAACTGAGTTTCCTTGAGAGCTGCTTGGAAGCCTGATGGTGTGTGAAGTTAGTGAGCCAAATGGAGTTGTTCTCCCACAAGAACCCCAAGGCTGATCCTTCTTCATTATGCCCTTCACCAACATGCAGTGTTTCCTTGATTGAATTAGCTCTCACACCAATATTTGCGTCTAGAGCCTTTGCATTGAGGCTATCTGAAAACGGCTGTGGCGGTGAAGTTGCCTGTGAATGTGGAGTTGGTGGCATGTGAAACCCGCATGTGGAGCATTCGTTTGTGTGGGATGCTCTACCAGGTTCATTCTTAGATAATGCACTCAAAGGGCACTAAGCATAGAGTGTGAAAACTGAGTTTCCTTGAGAGCTGCTTGGAAGCCTGATGGTGTGTGAAGTTAGTGAGCCAAATGGAGTTGTTCTCCCACCTTAACCACTCGGCTGATCCTTCTTCAATATGCCCTTCACCAACATGCAGTGTTTCCTTGATTGAATTAGCTCTCACACCAATATTTGCGTCTAGAGCCTTTGCATTGAGGGCTATCTGAAAACGGCTGTGGCGCTGAAGTTGCCTGTGAATGTGGAGTTGGTGGCATGTGAAACCCGCATGTGGAGCATTCGTTTGTGTGGGATGCTCACCAAGCTTCATTTCATTGCTAGGCACTCAAAGGGCACTAAGCATAGAGTGTGAAAACTGAGTTTCCTTGAGAGCTGCTTGGAAGCCTGATGGTGTGTGAAGTTAGTGAGCCAAATGGAGTTGTTCTCCCACAAGAACCACTCGGCTGATCCTTCTTCAATATGCCCTTCACCAACATGTAGTGTTTCCATGATTGAATTAGCTCTCACACCAATATTTGCTTCTAGAGCCTTTGCAGTGAGGGCTATCTGCAAAGGGCTGTGGTGCTGAAGTTGCCTGTGAATGTGGAGTTGGTGGCATGTGAAACCCGCATGTGGAGCATTCGTTTGTGTGGGATGCTCACCAAGCTTCATTTCAGTGCTAGGCACTCAAAGGGCACTAAGCAGAGAGTGTGAAAACTGAGTTTCCTTGAGAGCTGCTTGGAAGCCTGATGGTGTGTGAAGTTAGTGAGCCAAATGGAGTTGTTCTCCCACAAGAACCACTCGGCTGATCCTTCTTCAATATGCCCTTCACCAACATGCAGTGTTTCCTTGATTGAATTAGCTCTCACACCAATATTTGCGTCTAGAGCCTTTGCATTGAGGACTATCTGAAAACGGCTGTGGCGCTGAAGTTGCCTGTGAATGTGGAGTTGGTGGCATGTGAAACCCGCATGTGGAGCATTCGTTTGTGTGGGATGCTCACCAAGCTTCATTTCAGTGCTAGGCACTCAAAGGGCACTAAGCATAGAGTGTGAAAACTGAGTTTCCTTGAGAGCTGCTTGGAAGCCTGATGGTGTGTGAAGTTAGTGAGCCAAATGGAATTGTTCTCCCACAAGAACCACTCGGCTGATCCTTCTTCAATATGCCCTTCACCAACATGCAGTGTTTCCTTGATTGAATTAGCTCTCACACCAGTATTTGCTTCTAGAGCCTTTGCATTGAGGGCTATCTGAAAACGGCTGTGGCGCTGAAGTTGCCTGTGAATGTGGAGTTGGTGGCATGTGAAACCCGCATGTGGAGCATTCGTTTGTGTGGGATGCTCTACCAGGTTCATTCCTAGATAATGCACTCAAAGGGCACTAAGCATAGAGTGTGAAAACTGAGTTTCCTTGAGAGCTGCTTGGAAGCCTGATGGTGTGTGAAGTTAGTGAGCCAAATGGAGTTGTTCTCCCACAAGAACCACTCGGCTGATCCTTCTTCAATATGCCCTTCACCAACATGCAGTGTTTCCTTGATTGAATTAGCTCTCACACCAATATTTGCGTCTAGAGCCTTTGCATTGAGGGCTATCTGAAAACGGCTGTGGTGCTGAAGTTGCCTGTGAATGTGGAGTTGGTGGCATGTGAAACCCGCATGTGGAGCATTCGTTTGTGTGGGATGCTCTACCAGGTTCATTCTTAGATAATGCACTCAAAGGGCACTAAGCATAGAGTGTGAAAACTGAGTTTCCTTGAGAGCTGCTTGGAAGCCTGATGGTGTGTGAAGTTAGTGAGCCAAATGGAGTTGTTCTCCCACAAGAACCACTCGGCTGATCCTTCTTCAATATGCCCTTCACCAACATGCAGTGTTTCCTTGATTGAATTAGCTCTCACACCAATATTTGCGTCTAGAGCCTTTGCATTGAGGGCTATCTGAAAACGGCTGTGGCGCTGAAGTTGCCTGTGAATGTGGAGTTGGTGGCATGTGAAACTCGCATGTGGAGCATTCGTTTGTGTGGGATGCTCACCAAGCTTCATTTCAGTGCTAGGCACTCAAAGGGCACTAAGCATAGAGTGTGAAAACTGAGTTTCCTTGAGAGCTGCTTAGAAGCCTGATGGTGTGTGAAGTTAGTGAGCCAAATGGAGTTGTTCTCCCACAAGAACCACTCGGCTGATCCTTCTTCAATATGCCCTTCATCAACATGCAGTGTTTCCTTGATTGAATTAGCTCTCACACCAATATTTGCGTCTAGAGCCTTTGCATTGAGGGCTATCTGAAAACGTCTGTGGCGTTGAAGTTGCCTGTGAATGTGGAGTTGGTGGCATGTGAAACCCGCATGTGGAGCATTCGTTTGTGTGGGATGCTCTACCAGGTTCATTCCTAGATAATGCACTCAAAGGGCACTAAGCATAGAGTGTGAAAACTGAGTTTCCTTGAGAGCTGCTTGGAAGCCTGATGGTGTGTGAAGTTAGTGAGCCAAATGGAGTTGTTCTCCCACAAGAACCACTCGGCTGATCCTTCTTCAATATGCCCTTCACCAACATGCAGTGTTTCCTTGATTGAATTAGCTCTCACACCAATATTTGCGTCTAGAGCCTTTGCATTGAGGGCTATCTGAAAACGGCTGTGGCGTTGAAGTTGCCTGTGAATGTGGAGTTGGTGGCATGTGAAACCCGCATGTGGAGCATTCGTTTGTGTGGGATGCTCTACCAGGTTCATTCCTAGATAATGCCCTCAAACGGCACTAAGCATAGAGAGTGAAAACTGAGTTTCCTTGAGAGCTGCTTGGAAGCCTGATGGTGTGTGAAGTTAGTGAGCCAAATGGAGTTGTTCTCCCACAAGAACCACTCGGCTGATCCTTCTTCAATATGCCCTTCACCAACATGCAGTGTTTCCTTGATTGAATTAGCTCTCACACCAATATTTGCGTCTAGAGCCTTTGCATTGAGGGCTATCTGAAAACGGCTGTGGCGCTGAAGTTGCCTGTGAATGTGGAGTTGGTGGCATGTGAAACCCGCATGTGGAGCATTCGTTTGTGTGGGATGCTCTACCAGGTTCATTCTTAGATAATGCACTCAAAGGGCACTAAGCATAGAGTGTGAAAACTGAGTTTCCTTGAGAGCTGCTTGGAAGCCTGATGGTGTGTGAAGTTAGTGAGCCAAATGGAGTTGTTCTCCCACAAGAACCACTCGGCTGATCCTTCTTCAATATGCCCTTCACCAACATGCAGTGTTTCCTTGATTGAATTAGCTCTCACACCAATATTTGCGTCTAGAGCCTTTGCATTGAGGGCTATGTGAAAATGGCTGTGGCGCTGAAGTTGCCTGTGAATGTGGAGTTGGTGGCATGTGGAACCCGCATGTGGAGCATTCGTTTGTGTGGGATGCTCTACCAGGTTCATTCCTAGATAATGCACTCAAAGGGCACTAAGCATAGAGTGTGAAAACTGAGTTTCCTTGAGAGCTGCTTGGAAGCCTGATGGTGTGTGAAGTTAGTGAGCCAAATGGAGTTGTTCTCCCACCTTAACCACTCGGCTGATCCTTCTTCAATATGCCCTTCATCAACATGTAGTGTTTCCTTGATTGAATTAGCTCTCACACCAATATTTGCGTCTAGAGCCTTTGCATTGAGGGCTATCTGAAAACGTCTGTGGCGTTGAAGTTGCCTGTGAATGTGGAGTTGGTGGCATGTGAAACCCGCATGTGGAGCATTCGTTTGTGTGGGATGCTCTACCAGGTTCATTCCTAGATAATGCACTCAAAGGGCACTAAGCATAGAGTGTGAAAACTGAGTTTTCTTGAGAGCTGCTTGGAAGGCTGATGGTGTGTGAAGTTAGTGAGCCAAATGGAGTTGTTCTCCCACAAGAACCATTCAGCTGATCCTTCTTCAATATGCCCTTCACCAACATGCAGTGTTTCCTTGATTGAATTAGCTCTCACACCAATATTTGCTTCTAGAGCCTTTGCATTCAGGGCTATCTGAAAACGGCTGTGGTGCTGAAGTTGCCTGTGAATGTGGAGTTGGTGGCATGTGAAACCCGCATGTGGAGCATTCGTTTGTGTGGGATGCTCACCAAGCTTCATTTCAGTCCTAGGCAGTCAAAGGGCACTAAGCATAGAGTGTGAAAACTGAGTTTCCTTGAGAGCTGCTTGGAAGCCTGATGGTGTGTGAAGTTAGTGAGCCAAATGGAGTTGTTCTCCCACCTTAACCACTCGGCTGATCCTTCTTCAATATGCCCTTCATCAACATGTAGTGTTTCCTTGATTGAATTAGCTCTCACACCAATATTTGCGTCTAGAGCCTTTGCATTGAGGGCTATCTGAAAACGTCTGTGGCGTTGAAGTTGCCTGTGAATGTGGAGTTGGTGGCATGTGAAACCCGCATGTGGAGCATTCGGTTGTGTGGGATGCTCTACCAGGTTCATTCCTAGATAATGCACTCAAAGGGCACTAAGCATAGAGTGTGAAAACTGAGTTTTCTTGAGAGCTGCTTGGAAGGCTGATGGTGTGTGAAGTTAGTGAGCCAAATGGAGTTGTTCTCCCACAAGAACCACTCAGCTGATCCTTCTTCAATATGCCCTTCACCAACATGCAGTGTTTCCTTGATTGAATTAGCTCTCACACCAATATTTGCTTCTAGAGCCTTTGCATTCAGGGCTATCTGCAAAGGGCTGTGGTGCTGAAGTTGCCTGTGAATGTGGAGTTGGTGGCATGTGAAACCCGCATGTGGAGCATTCGTATGTGTGGGATGCTCACCAAGCTTCATTTCAGTGCTAGGCACTCAAAGGGCACTAAGCATAGAGTGTGAAAACTGAGTTTCCTTGAGAGCTGCTTGGAAGCCTGATGGTGTGTGAAGTTAGTGAGCCAAATGGAGTTGTTCTCCCACAAGAACCACTCGGCTGATCCTTCTTCAATATGCCCTTCACCAACATGCAGTGTTTCCTTGGTTGAATTAGCTCTCACACCAATATTTGCGTCTAGAGCCTTTGCATTGAGGGCTATCTGAAAACGGCTGTGGCGCTGAAATTGCCTGTGAATGTGGAGTTGGTGGCATGTGAAACCCGCATGTGGAGCATTCGTTTGTGTGGAATGCTCTACCAGGTTCATTCCTAGATAATGCACTCAAAGGGCACTAAGCATAGAGTGTTAAAACTGAGTTTCCTTGAGAGCTGCTTGGAAGCCTGATGGTGTGTGAAGTTAGTGAGCCAAATGGAGTTGTTCTCCCACAAGAACCACTCGGCTGATCCTTCTTCAATATGCCCTTCACCAACATGCAGTGTTTCCTTGATTGAATTAGCTCTCACACCAATATTTGCGTCTAGAGCCTTTGCATTGAGGGCTATCTGAAAACGGCTGTGGCGCTGAAATTGCCTGTGAATGTGGAGTTGGTGGCATGTGAAACCCGCATGTGGAGCATTCGTTTGTGTGGGATGCTCTACCAGGTTCATTCCTAGATAATGCACTCAAAGGGCACTAAGCAAAGAGTGTTAAAACTGAGTTTCCTTGAGAGCTGCTTGGAAGCCTGATGGTGTGTGAAGTTAGTGAGCCAAATGGAGTTGTTCTCCCACAAGAACCACTCGGCTGATCCTTCTTCAATATGCCCTTCACCAACATGCAGTGTTTCCTTGATTGAATTAGCTCTCACACCAATATTTGCGTCTAGAGCCTTTGCATTGAGGGCTATCTGAAAAAGTCTGTGGCGCTGAAGTTGCCTGTGAATGTGGAGTTGGTGGCATGTGAAACCCGCATGTGGAGCATTCGTTTGTGTGGGATGCTCACCAAGCTTCATTTCATTTAATAGGCACTCAAAGGGCACTAAGCATAGAGTGTGAAAACTGAGTTTCCTTGAGAGCTGCTTGGAAGCCTGATGGTGTGTGAAGTTAGTGAGCCAAATGGAGTTGTTCTCCCACAAGAACCACTCGGCTGATCCTTCTTCAATATGCCCTTCACCAACATGCAGTGTTTCCTTGGTTGAATTAGCTCTCACACCAATATTTGCGTCTAGAGCCTTTGCATTGAGGGCTATCTGAAAACGGCTGTGGCGCTGAAATTGCCTGTGAATGTGGAGTTGGTGGCATGTGAAACCCGCATGTGGAGCATTCGTTTGTGTGGAATGCTCTACCAGGTTCATTCCTAGATAATGCACTCAAAGGGCACTAAGCAAAGAGTGTTAAAACTGAGTTTCCTTGAGAGCTGCTTGGAAGCCTGATGGTGTGTGAAGTTAGTGAGCCAAATGGAGTTGTTCTCCCACAAGAACCACTCGGCTGATCCTTCTTCAATATGCCCTTCACCAACATGCAGTGTTTCCTTGATTGAATTAGCTCTCACACCAATATTTGCGTCTAGAGCCTTTGCATTGAGGGCTATCTGAAAACGGCTGTGGCGCTGAAATTGCCTGTGAATGTGGAGTTGGTGGCATGTGAAACCCGCATGTGGAGCATTCGTTTGTGTGGGATGCTCACCAAGCTTCATTTCAGTCCAAGGCACTCAAAGGGCACTAAGCATAGAGTGTGAAAACTGAGTTTCCTTGCAAGCTGCTTGGAAGCCTGATGGTGTGTGAAGTTAGTGAGCCAAATGGAGCTGTTCTCCCACAAGAACCACTCGGCTGATCCTTCTTCAATATGCCCTTCACCAACATGCAGTTTTTCCTTGATTGAATTAGCTCTCATACCAATGTTTGTGTCTAGAGCCTTTGCATTGAGTTCTATCTGAAAACGGCTGTGGCGCTGAAGTTGCCTGTGAATGAGGGGTTTGTGGCATGTGAAACCCGCATGTGGAGCATTCGTTTGTGTAGGATGCTCACCAAGCTTCATTTCATTTATAGGCACTCAAAGGGCACTAAGCATAGAGTGTGAAAACTGAGTTTCCTTGAGAGCTGCTTGGAAGCCTGATGGTGTGTGAAGTTAGTGAGCCAAATGGAGTTGTTCTCCCACAAGAACCACTCGGCTGATCCTTCTTCAATATACCCTTTACCAACATGCAGTGTTTCCTTGATTGAATTAGCTCTCACACCAATATTTGCGTCTAGAGCCTTTGCATTGAGGGCTATCTGAAAACGGCTGTGGCGCTGAAGTTGCCTGTGAATGTGGAGTTGGTGGCATGTGAAACCCGCATGTGGAGCATTCGTTTGTGTGGGATGCTCACCAAGCTTCATTTCAGTCCTAGGCACTCAAAGGGCACTAAGCATAGAGTGTGAAAACTGAGTTTCCTTGAGAGCTGCTTGGAAGCCTGATGGTGTGTGAAGTTAGTGAGCCAAATGGAGTTGTTCTCCCACAAGAACCACTCGGCTGATCCTTCTTCAATATGCCCTTTACCAACATGCACTGTTTCCTTGATTGAATTAGCTCTCACACCAATATTTGCGTCTAGAGCCTTTGCATTGAGGGCTATCTGAAAATGGCTGTGGCGCTGAAGTTGCCTGTGAATGTGGAGTTGGTGGCATGTGAAACCCGCATGTGGAGCATTCGTTTGTGTAGGATGCTCACCAAGCTTCATTTCAGTGCTAGGCACTCAAAGGGCACTAATCATAGAGTGTGAAAACTGAGTTTCCTTGCAAGCTGCTTGGAAGCCTGATGGTGTGTGAAGTTAGTGAGCGAAATGGAGTTGTTCTCCCACAAGAACCACTCGGCTGATCCTTCTTCAATATGCCCTTCACCAACATGCAGTGTTTCCTTGATTGAATTAGCTCTCACACCAATATTTGCGTCTAGAGCCTTTGCATTGAGGGCTATCTGAAAACGGCTGTGGTGCTGAAGTTGCCTGTGAATGTGGAGTTGGTGGCATGTGAAACCCGCATGTGGAGCATTCGTTTGTGTGGGATGCTCTACCAGGTTCATTCCTAGATAATGCACTCAAAGGGCACTAAGCATAGAGTGTGAAAACTGAGTTTCCTTGAGAGCTGCTTGGAAGCCTGATGGTGTGTGAAGTTAGTGAGCCAAATGGAGCTGTTCTCCCACAAGAACCACTCGGCTGATCCTTCTTCAATATGCCCTTCACCAACATGCAGTTTTTCCTTGATTGAATTAGCTCTCATACCAATGTTTGTGTCTAGAGCCTTTGCATTGAGTTCTATCTGAAAACGGCTGTGGCGCTGAAGTTGCCTGTGAATGTGGGGTTTGTGGCATGTGAAACCCGCATGTGGAGCATTCGTTTGTGTAGGATGCTCACCAAGCTTCATTTCATTTATAGGCACTCAAAGGGCACTAAGCATAGAGTGTGAAAACTGAGTTTCCTTGAGAGCTGCTTGGAAGCCTGATGGTGTGTGAAGTTAGTGAGCCAAATGGAGTTGTTCTCCCACAAGAACCACTCGGCTGATCCTTCTTCAATATGCCCTTTACCAACATGCAGTGTTTCCTTGATTGAATTAGCTCTCACACCAATATTTGCGTCTAGAGCCTTTGCATTGAGGGCTATCTGCAAAGGGCTGTGGCGCTGAAGTTGCCTGTGAATGTGGAGTTGGTGGCATGTGAAACCCGCATGTGGAGCATTCGTTTGTGTGGGATGCTCACCAAGCTTCATTTCAGTCCTAGGCACTCAAAGGGCACTAAGCATAGAGTGTGAAAACTGAGTTTCCTTGAGAGCTGCTTGGAAGCCTGATGGTGTGTGAAGTTAGTGAGCCAAATGGAGTTGTTCTCCCACAAGAACCACTCGGCTGATCCTTCTTCAATATGCCCTTTACCAACATGCACTGTTTCCTTGATTGAATTAGCTCTCACACCAATATTTGCGTCTAGAGCCTTTGCATTGAGGGCTATCTGAAAATGGCTGTGGCGCTGAAGTTGCCTGTGAATGTGGAGTTGGTGGCATGTGAAACCCGCATGTGGAGCATTCGTTTGTGTAGGATGCTCACCAAGCTTCATTTCAGTGCTAGGCACTCAAAGGGCACTAATCATAGAGTGTGAAAACTGAGTTTCCTTGCAAGCTGCTTGGAAGCCTGATGGTGTGTGAAGTTAGTGAGCGAAATGGAGTTGTTCTCCCACAAGAACCACTCGGCTGATCCTTCTTCAATATGCCCTTCACCAACATGCAGTGTTTCCTTGATTGAATTAGCTCTCACACCAATATTTGCGTCTAGAGCCTTTGCATTGAGGGCTATCTGAAAACGGCTGTGGTGCTGAAGTTGCCTGTGAATGTGGAGTTGGTGGCATGTGAAACCCGCATGTGGAGCATTCGTTTGTGTGGGATGCTCTACCAGGTTCATTCCTAGATAATGCACTCAAAGGGCACTAAGCATAGAGTGTGAAAACTGAGTTTCCTTGAGAGCTGCTTGGAAGCCTGATGGTGTGTGAAGTTAGTGAGCCAAATGGAGCTGTTCTCCCACAAGAACCACTCGGCTGATCCTTCTTCAATATGCCCTTCACCAACATGCAGTTTTTCCTTGATTGAATTAGCTCTCATACCAATGTTTGTGTCTAGAGCCTTTGCATTGAGTTCTATCTGAAAACGGCTGTGGCGCTGAAGTTGCCTGTGAATGTGGGGTTGGTGGCATGTAAAAACCGCATGTGGAGCATTCGTTTGTGTAGGATGCTCACCAAGCTTCATTTCATTTATAGGCACTCAAAGGGCACTAAGCATAGAGTGTGAAAACTGAGTTTCCTTGAGAGCTGCTTGGAAGCCTGATGGTGTGTGAAGTTAGTGAGCCAAATGGAGTTGTTCTCCCACAAGAACCACTCGGCTGATCCTTCTTCAATATGCCCTTCACCAACATGCAGTGTTTCCTTGATTGAATTAGCTCTCACACCAATATTTGCGTCTAGACCCTTTGCATTGAGGGCTATCTGAAAACGGCTGTGGCGCTGAAGTTGCCTGTGAATGTGGAGTTGGTGGCATGTGAAACCCGCATGTGGAGCATTCGTTTGTGTGGGATGCTCACCAAGCTTCATTTCAGTCCTAGGCACTCAAAGGGCACTAAGCATAGAGTGTGAAAACTGAGTTTCCTTGAGAGCTGCTTGGAAGCCTGATGGTGTGTGAAGTTAGTGAGCCAAATGGAGTTGTTCTCCCACAAGAACCACTCGGCTGATCCTTCTTCAATATGCCCTTTACCAACATGCAGTGTTTCCTTGATTGAATTAGCTCTCACACCAATATTTGCGTCTAGAGCCTTTGCATTGAGGGCTATCTGAAAATGGCTGTGGCGCTGAAGTTGCCTGTGAATGTGGAGTTGGTGGCATGTGAAACCCGCATGTGGAGCATTCGTTTGTGTAGGATGCTCACCAAGCTTCATTTCAGTGCTAGGCACTCAAAGGGCACTAAGCATAGAGTGTGAAAACTGAGTTTCCTTGCAAGCTGCTTGGAAGCCTGATGGTGTGTGAAGTTAGTGAGCCAAATGGAGTTGTTCTCCCAAAAGAACCACTCGGCTGATCCTTCTTCAATATGCCCTTCACCAACATGCAGTGTTTCCTTGATTGAATTAGCTCTCACACCAATATTTGCGTCTAGAGCCTTTGCATTGAGGGCTATCTGAAAAAGTCTGTGGCGCTGAAGTTGCCTGTGAATGTGGGGTTGGTGGCATGTGAAACCCGCATGTGGAGCATTCGTTTGTGTAGGATGCTCACCAAGCTTCATTTCAGTCCTAGGCAGTCAAAGGGCACTAAGCATAGAGTGTGAAAACTGAGTTTCCTTGAGAGCTGCTTGGAAGCCTGATGGTGTGTGAAGTTAGTGAGCGAAATGGAGTTGTTCTCCCACAAGAACCACTCGGCTGATCCTTCTTCAATATGCCCTTCACCAACATGCAGTGTTTCCTTGATTGAATTAGCTCTCACACCAATATTTGCGTCTAGAGCCTTTGCATTGAGGGCTATCTGAAAACGGCTGTGGTGCTGAAGTTGCCTGTGAATGTGGAGTTGGTGGCATGTGAAACCCGCATGTGGAGCATTCGTTTGTGTGGGATGCTCTACCAGGTTCATTCCTAGATAATGCACTCAAAGGGCACTAAGCATAGAGTGTGAAAACTGAGTTTCCTTGAGAGCTGCTTGGAAGCCTGATGGTGTGTGAAGTTAGTGAGCCAAATGGAGTTGTTCTCCCACAAGAACCACTCTACTGATCCTTCTTCAATATGCCCTTTACCAACATGCAGTGTTTCCTTGATTGAATTAGCTCTCACACCAATATTTGCGTCTAGAGCCTTTGCATTGAGGGCTATCTGAAAACGGCTGTGGCGCTGAAGTTGCCTTTGAATGTGGAGTTGGTGGCATGTGAAACCCGCATGTGGAGCATTCGTTTGTGTGGGATGCTCTACCAGGTTCATTCCTAGATAATGCACTCAAAGGGCACTAAGCATAGAGTGTGAAAACTGAGTTTCCTTGAGAGCTGCTTGGAAGCCTGATGGTGTGTGAAGTTAGTGAGCCAAATGGAGTTGTTCTCCCACAAGAACCACTCGGTTGATCCTTCTTCAATATGCCCTTCACCAACATGCAGTGTTTCCTTGATTGAATTAGCTCTCACACCAATATTTGTGTCTTGACCCTTTGCATTGAGGGCTATCCGAAACGGCTGTGGCGCTGAAGTTGCCTGTGAATGTGGAGTTGGTGGCATGTGAAACCCGCATGTGGAGCATTCGTTTGTGTTTGATGCTCACCAAGCTTCATTTCAGTCCTAGGCACTCAAAGGGCACTAAGCATAGAGTGTGAAAACTGAGTTTCCTTGAGAGCTGCTTGGAAGCCTGATGGTGTGTGAAGTTAGTGAGCCAAATGGAGTTGTTCTCCCACAAGAACCACTCGGCTGATCCTTCTTCAATATGCCCTTCACCAAGATGCAGTGTTTCCTTGATTGAATTAGCTCTCACACCAATATTTGCGTCTAGAGCCTTTGCATTGAGGGCTATGTGAAAACGTCTGTGGCGTTGAAGTTGCCTGTGAATGTGGAGTTGGTGGCATGTGAAACCCGCATGTGGAGCATTCGTTTGTGTGGGATGCTCTACCAGGTTCATTCCTAGATAATGCACTCAAAGGGCACTAAGCATAGAGTGTGAAAACTGAGTTTCCTTGAGAGCTGCTTGGAAGCTTGATGGTGTGTGAAGTTAGTGAGCCAAATGGAGTTGTTCTCCCACAAGAACCACTCGGCTGATCCTTCTTCAATATGCCCTTCACCAACATGCAGTGTTTCCTTGATTGAATTAGCTCTCACACCAATATTTGTGTCTAGAGCCTTTTGCATTGAGGGCTATCTGAAAACGGCTGTGGCGCTAAAGTTGCCTGTGAATGTGGAGTTGGTGGCATGTGAAATCCGCATGTGGAGCATTCGTTTGTGTGGGATTCTCACCAAACTTCATTTCAGTGCTAGGCACTCAAAGGGCACTAAGCATAGAGTGTGAAAACTGAGTTTCCTTGAGAGCTGCTTGGAAGCCTGATGGTGTGTGAAGTTAGTGAGCCAAATGGAGTTGTTCTCCCACAAGAACCACTCGGCTGATCCTTCTTCAATATGCCCTTCACCAACATGCAGTGTTTGCTTGATTGAATTAGCTCTCACACCAATATTTGTGTCTAGACCCTTTGCATTGAAGTCTATCTGAAAACGGCTGTGGCGCTGAAGTTGCCTGGGAGTGTGGAGTTGGTGGCATGTGAAACCCGTATGTGGAGCATTCGTTTGTGTGGGATGCTCACCAAGCTTCATTTCAGTGCTAGGCACTCAAAGGGCACTAAGCATAGAGTGTGAAAACTGAGTTTCCTTGAGAGCTGCTTGGAAGCCTGATGGTGTGTGAAGTTAGTGAGCCAAATGGAGTTGTTCTCCCACAAGAACCACTCGGCTGATCCTTCTTCAATATGCCCTTCACCAACATGCAGTTTTTCCTTCATTGAATTAGCTCTCACACCAATATTTGCGTCTAGAGCCTTTGCATTGAGGGCTATCTGAAAATGGCTGTGGCACTGAAGTTGTCTGTGAATGTGGAGTTGGTGGCATGTGAAACCCGCATGTGGAGCATTCGTTTGTGTGGGATGCTCTACCAGGTTCATTCCTAGATAATACACTCAAAGGGCACTAAGCATAGAGTGTGAAAACTGAGTTTCCTTGAGAGCTGCTTGGAAGCCTGATGGTGTGTGAAGTTAGTGAGCCAAATGGAGTTGTTCTCCCTCAAGAACCACTCGGCTGATCCTTCTTCAATATGCCCTTCACAAACATGCAGTGTTTCCTTGATTGAATTAGCTCTCACACCAATATTTGCGTCTAGAACCTTTGCATTTAAGGCCATCTGAAAACGGCTGTGACGCTGGAGTTGCCTGTGAATGTGGAGTTGGTGGCATGTGAAACCCGCATGTGGAGCATTCGTTTGTGTGGGATGCTCTACCAGGTTCATTCCTAGATAATGCACTCAAAGGGCACTAAGCATAGAGTGTGAAAACTGAGTTTCCTTGAGAGCTGCTTGGAAGCCTGATGGTGTGTGAAGTTAGTGAGCCAAATGGAGTTGTTCTCCCACAATAACCACTCGGCTGATCTTTCTTCAATATGCCCTTCACCAACATGCAGTGTTTCCTTGATTGAATTAGCTCTCACACCAATATTTGTGTCTAGACCTTTGCATTGAGGGCTATCTGAAAACGACTGTGGCGCTGAAGTTGCCTTTGAATGTATAGTTGGTGGCATGTGAAACCCCCATGTGGAGCATTGGTTTGTGTGGGATGCTCTACCAGGTTCATTCCTAGATAATGAGCTCAAAGGGCACTAAGCATAGAGTGTGAAAACTGAGTTTCCTTGAGAGCTGCTTGGAAGCTTGATGGTGTGTGAAGTTAGTGAGCCAAATGGAGTTGTTCTCCCACAAGAACCACTCGGCTGATCCTTCTTCAATATGCCCTTCACCAACATGCAGTGTTTCCTTGATTGAATTAGCTCTCACACCAATATTTGTGTCTAGACCCTTTGCATTGAGGGCTATCTGAAAACGGCTGTGGTGCTGAAGTTGCCTGTGAATGTGGAGTTGGTGGCATGTGAAATCCGCATGTGGAGCATTCGTTTGTGTGGGATTCTCACCAAACTTCATTTCAGTCCTAGGCACTCAAAGGGCACTAAGCATAGAGTGTGAAAACTGAGTTTCCTTGAGAGCTGCTTGGAAGCCTGATGGTGTGTGAAGTTAGTGAGCCAAATGGAGTTGTTCTCCCACAAGAACCACTCGGCTGATCCGTCTTCAATATGCCCTTCACCAACATGCAGTGTTTGCTTGATTGAATTAGCTCTCACACCAATATTTGTGTCTAGACCCTTTGCATTGAAGGCTATCTGAAAACGGCTGTGGCGCTGAAGTTGCCTGTGAGTGTGGAGTTGGTGGCATGTGAAACCCGCATGTGGAGCATTCGTTTGTGTGGGATGCTCACCAAGCTTCATTTCAGTGCTAGGCACTCAAAGGGCACTAAGCATAGAGTGTGAAAACTGAGTTTCCTTGAGAGCTGCTTGGAAGCCTGATGGTGTGTGAAGTTAGTGAGCCAAATGGAGTTGTTCTCCCACAAGAACCACTCGGCTGATCCTTCTTCAATATGCCCTTCACCAACATGCAGTTTTTCCTTCATTGAATTAGCTCTCACACCAATATTTGCGTCTAGAGCCTTTGCATTGAGGGCTATCTGAAAATGGCTGTGGCACTGAAGTTGTCTGTGAATGTGGAGTTGGTGGCATGTGAAACCCGCATGTGGAGCATTCGTTTGTGTGGGATGCTCTACCAGGTTCATTCCTAGATAATACACTCAAAGGGCACTAAGCATAGAGTGTGAAAACTGAGTTTCCTTGAGAGCTGCTTGGAAGCCTGATGGTGTGTGAAGTTAGTGAGCCAAATGGAGTTGTTCTCCCTCAAGAACCACTCGGCTGATCCTTCTTCAATATGCCCTTCACAAACATGCAGTGTTTCCTTGATTGAATTAGCTCTCACACCAATATTTGCGTCTAGAGCCTTTGCATTGAGGGCTATCTGAAAACGGCTGTGGCGCTGAAGTTGCCTGTGAATGTGGAGTTGGTGGCATGTGAAACCCGCATGTGGAGCATTCGTTTGTGTGGGATGCTCTACCAGGTTCATTCCTAGATAATGCACTCAAAGGGCACTAAGCATAGAGTGTGAAAACTGAGTTTCCTTGAGAGCTGCTTGGAAGCCTGATGGTGTGTGAAGTTAGTGAGCCAAATGGAGTTGTTCTCCCACAAGAACCACTCGGTTGATCCTTCTTCAATATGCCCTTCACCAACATGCAGTGTTTCCTTGATTGAATTAGCTCTCACACCAATATTTGTGTCTAGACCCTTTGCATTGAGGGCTATCCGAAACGGCTGTGGCGCTGAAGTTGCCTGTGAATGTGGAGTTGGTGGCATGTGAAACCCGCATGTGGAGCATTCGTTTGTGTTTGATGCTCACCAAGCTTCATTTCAGTCCTAGGCACTCAAAGGGCACTAAGCATAAAGTGTGAAAACTGAGTTTCCTTGAGAGCTGCTTGGAAGCCTGATGGTGTGTGAAGTTAGTGAGCCAAATGGAGTTGTTCTCCCACAAGAACCACTCGGCTGATCCTTCTTCAATATGCCCTTCACCAACATGCAGTGTTTCCTTGATTGAATTAGCTCTCACACCAATATTTGTGTCTAGAGCCTTTGCATTGAGGCTATCTGAAAATGGCTGTGGCGCTGAAGTTGCCTGAGAATGTGGAGTTGGTGGCATGTGAAACCCGCATGTGGAGCATTCGTTTGTGTGGGATGCTCTACCAGGTTCATTCCTAGATAATGCACTCAAAGGGCACTAAGCATAGAGTGTGAAAACTGAGTTTCCTTGAGAGCTGCTTGGAAGCTTGATGGTGTGTGAAGTTAGTGAGCCAAATGAAGTTGTTCTCCCAAAAGAACCACTCGGCTGATCCTTCTTCAATATGCCCTTCACCAACATGCAGTGTTTCCTTGATTGAATTAGCTCTCACACCAATATTTGTGTCTAGACCCTTTGCATTGAGGGCTATCTGAAAACGGCTGTGGCGCTGAAGTTGCCTGTGAATGTGGAGTTGGTGGCATGTGAAACCCGCATGTGGAGCATTCGTTTGTGTGGGATGCTCACCAAACTTCATTTCAGTGCTAGGCACTCAAAGGGCACTAAGCATAGAGTGTGAAAACTGAGTTTCCTTGAGAGCTGCTTGGAAGCCTGATGGTGTGTGAAGTTAGTGAGCCAAATGGAGTTGTTCTCCCACAAGAACCACTCGGCTGATCCTTCTTCAATATGCCCTTCACCAACATGCAGTGTTTCCTTGATTGAATTAGCTCTCACACCAATATTTGTGTCTAGACCCTTTGCATTGAGGGCTATCTGAAAACGGCTGTGGCGCTGAAGTTGCCTGTGAGTGTGGAGTTGGTGGCATGTGAAACCCGCATGTGGAGCATTCGTTTGTGTGGGATGCTCACCAAGCTTCATTTCAGTGCTAGGCACTCAAAGGGCACTAAGCATAGAGTGTGAAAACTGAGTTTCCTTGAGAGCTGCTTGGAAGCCTGATGGTGTGTGAAGTTAGTGAGCCAAATGGAGTTGTTCTCCCACAAGAACCACTCGGCTGATCCTTCTTCAATATGCCCTTCACCAACATGCAGTGTTTCCTTGATTGAATTAGCTCTCACACCAATATTTGCGTCTAGAGCCTTTGCATTGAGGGCTATCTGAAAACGGCTGTGGCGCTGAAGTTGCCTGTGAATGTGGAGTTGGTGGCATGTGAAACCCGCATGTGGAGCATTCGTTTGTGTGGGATGCTCTACCAGGTTCATTCCTAGATAATGCACTCAAAGGGCACTAAGCATAGAGTGTGAAAACTGAGTTTCCTTGAGAGCTGCTTGGAAGCCTGATGGTGTGTGAAGTTAGTGAGCCAAATGGAGTTGTTCTCCCACAAGAACCACTCGGTTGATCCTTCTTCAATATGCCCTTCACAAACATGCAGTGTTTCCTTGATTGAATTAGCTCTCACACCAATATTTGCGTCTAGACCCTTTGCATTGAGGGCTATCCGAAACGGCTGTGGCGCTGAAGTTGCCTGTGAATGTGGAGTTGGTGGCATGTGAAACCCGCATGTGGAGCATTCGTTTGTGTAGGATGCTCACCAAGCTTCATTTCAGTCCTAGGCACTCAAAGGGCACTAAGCATAGAGTGTGAAAACTGAGTTTCCTTGAGAGCTGCTTGGAAGCCTGATGGTGTGTGAAGTTAGTGAGCGAAATGGAGTTGTTCTCCCACAAGAACCACTTGGCTGATCCTTCTTCAATATGCCCTTCACCAACATGCAGTGTTTCCTTGATTGAATTAGCTCTCACACCAATATTTGTGTCTAGAGCCTTTGCATTCAGGCTATCTGAAAGTGGCTGTGGCGCTGAAGTTGCCTGAGAATGTGGAGTTGGTGGCATGTGAAACCCGCATGTGGAGCATTCGTTTGTGTGGGATGCTCTACCAGGTTCATTCCTAGATAATGCACTCAAAGGGCACTAAGCATAGAGTGTGAAAACTGAGTTTCCTTGAGAGCTGCTTGGAAGCCTGATGGTGTGTGAAGTTAGTGAGCCAAATGAAGTTGTTCTCCCACAAGAACCACTCGGCTGATCCTTCTTCAATATGCCCTTCACCAACATGCAGTGTTTCCTTGATTGAATTAGCTCTCACACCAATATTTGTGTCTAGAGCCTTTGCATTGAGGGCTATCTGAAAACGGCTGTGGCGCTGAAGTTGCCTGTGAACGTGGAGTTGGTGGCATGTGAAACCCGCATGTGGAGCATTCGTTTGTGTGGGATGCTCACCAAACTTCATTTCAGTGCTAGGCACTCAAAGGGCACTAAGCATAGAGTGTGAAAACTGAGTTTCCTTGAGAGCTGCTTGGAAGCCTGATGGTGTGTGAAGTTAGTGAGCCAAATGGAGTTGTTCTCCCACAAGAACCACTCGGCTGATCCTTCTTCAATATGCCCTTCACCAACATGCAGTGTTTGCTTGATTGAATTAGCTCTCACACCAATATTTGCGTCTAGAGCCTTTGCATTGAGGGCTATCTGAAAACGGCTGTGGCGCTGAAGTTGCCTGTGAGTGTGGAGTTGGTGGCATGTGAAACCCGCATGTGGAGCATTCGTTTGTGTGGGATGCTCACCAAGCTTCATTTCAGTGCTAGGCACTCAAAGGGCACTAAGCATAGAGTGTGAAAACTGAGTTTCCTTGAGAGCTGCTTGGAAGCCTGATGGTGTGTGAAGTTAGTGAGCCAAATGGAGTTGTTCTCCCACAAGAACCACTCGGCTGATCCTTCTTCAATATGCCCTTCACCAACATTCAGTGTTTCCTTGATTGAATTAGCTCTCACACCAATATTTGTGTCTAGAGCCTTTGCATTGAGGCTATCTGAAAATGGCTGTGGCGCTGAAGTTGCCTGAGAATGTGGAGTTGGTGGCATGTGAAACCCGCATGTGGAGCATTCGTTTGTGTGGGATGCTCTACCAGGTTCATTCCTAGATAATGCACTCAAAGGGCACTAAGCATAGAGTGTGAAAACTGAGTTTCCTTGAGAGCTGCTTGGAAGCTTGATGGTGTGTGAAGTTAGTGAGCCAAATGAAGTTGTTCTCCCACAAGAACCACTCGGCTGATCCTTCTTCAATATGCCCTTCACCAACATGCAGTGTTTCCTTGATTGAATTAGCTCTCACACCAATATTTGTGTCTAGACCCTTTGCATTGAGGGCTATCTGAAAACGGCTGTGGCGCTGAAGTTGCCTGTGAATGTGGAGTTGGTGGCATGTGAAACCCGCATGTGGAGCATTCGTTTGTGTGGGATGCTCACCAAACTTCATTTCAGTGCTAGGCACTCAAAGGGCACTAAGCATAGAGTGTGAAAACTGAGTTTCCTTGAGAGCTGCTTGGAAGCCTGATGGTGTGTGAAGTTAGTGAGCCAAATGGAGTTGTTCTCCCACAAGAACCACTCGGCTGATCCTTCTTCAATATGCCCTTCACCAACATGCAGTGTTTCCTTGATTGAATTAGCTCTCACACCAATATTTGTGTCTAGACCCTTTGCATTGAGGGCTATCTGAAAACGGCTGTGGCGCTGAAGTTGCCTGTGAGTGTGGAGTTGGTGGCATGTGAAACCCGCATGTGGAGCATTCGTTTGTGTGGGATGCTCACCAAGCTTCATTTCAGTGCTAGGCACTCAAAGGGCACTAAGCATAGAGTGTGAAAACTGAGTTTCCTTGAGAGCTGCTTGGAAGCCTGATGGTGTGTGAAGTTAGTGAGCCAAATGGAGTTGTTCTCCCACAAGAACCACTCGGCTGATCCTTCTTCAATATGCCCTTCACCAACATGCAGTGTTTCCTTGATTGAATTAGCTCTCACACCAATATTTGCGTCTAGAGCCTTTGCATTGAGGGCTATCTGAAAACGGCTGTGGCGCTGAAGTTGCCTGTGAATGTGGAGTTGGTGGCATGTGAAACCCGCATGTGGAGCATTCGTTTGTGTGGGATGCTCTACCAGGTTCATTCCTAGATAATGCACTCAAAGGGCACTAAGCATAGAGTGTGAAAACTGAGTTTCCTTGAGAGCTGCTTGGAAGCCTGATGGTGTGTGAAGTTAGTGAGCCAAATGGAGTTGTTCTCCCACAAGAACCACTCGGTTGATCCTTCTTCAATATGCCCTTCACCAACATGCAGTGTTTCCTTGATTGAATTAGCTCTCACACCAATATTTGCGTCTAGACCCTTTGCATTGAGGGCTATCCGAAACGGCTGTGGCGCTGAAGTTGCCTGTGAATGTGGAGTTGGTGGCATGTGAAACCCGCATGTGGAGCATTCGTTTGTGTAGGATGCTCACCAAGCTTCATTTCAGTCCTAGGCACTCAAAGGGCACTAAGCATAGAGTGTGAAAACTGAGTTTCCTTGAGAGCTGCTTGGAAGCCTGATGGTGTGTGAAGTTAGTGAGCCAAATGGAGTTGTTCTCCCACAAGAACCACTCGGCTGATCCTTCTTCAATATGCCCTTCACCAACATTCAGTGTTTCCTTGATTGAATTAGCTCTCACACCAATATTTGTGTCTAGAGCCTTTGCATTGAGGCTATCTGAAAATGGCTGTGGCGCTGAAGTTGCCTGAGAATGTGGAGTTGGTGGCATGTGAAACCCGCATGTGGAGCATTCGTTTGTGTGGGATGCTCTACCAGGTTCATTCCTAGATAATGCACTCAAAGGGCACTAAGCATAGAGTGTGAAAACTGAGTTTCCTTGAGAGCTGCTTGGAAGCCTGATGGTGTGTGAAGTTAGTGAGCCAAATGGAGTTGTTCTCCCACAAGAACCACTCGGCTGATCCTTCTTCAATATGCCCTTCACCAACATGCAGTGTTTGCTTGATTGAATTAGCTCTCACACCAATATTTGCGTCTAGACCCTTTGCATTGAGGGCTATCTGAAAACGGCTGTGGCGCTGAAGTTGCCTGTGAGTGTGGAGTTGGTGGCATGTGAAACCCGCATGTGGAGCATTCGTTTGTGTGGGATGCTCACCAAGCTTCATTTCAGTGCTAGGCACTCAAAGGGCACTAAGCATAGAGTGTGAAAACTGAGTTTCCTTGAGAGCTGTTTGGAAGCCTGATGGTGTGTGAAGTTAGTGAGCCAAATGGAGTTGTTCTCCCACAAGAACCACTCGGCTGATCCTTTTTCAATATGCCCTTCACCAACATGCAGTTTTTCCTTCATTGAATTAGCTCTCACACCAATATTTGCGTCTAGAGCCTTTGCATTGAAGGCTATCTGAAAACGGCTGTGGCACTGAAGTTGCCTGTGAATGTGGGGTTGGTGGCATGTGAAACCCGCATGTGGAGCATTCGTTTGTGTAGGATGCTCACCAAGCTTCATTTCATTTATAGACACTCAAAGGGCACTAAGCATAGAGTGTGAAAACTGAGTTTCCTTGAGAGCTGCTTGGAAGCCTGATGGTGTGTGAAGTTAGTGAGCCAAATGGAGTTGTTCTCCCACAAGAACCACTCGGCTGATCCTTCTTCAATATGTCCTTTACCAACATGCAGTGTTTCCTTGATTGAATTAGCTCTCACACCAATATTTGCGTCTAGAGCCTTTGCATTGAGGGCTATCTGAAAACGGCTGTGGCACTGAAGTTGCCTGTGAATGTGGAGTTGGTGGCATGTGAAACCCGCATGTGGAGCATTCGTTTGTGTGGGATGCTCACCAAGCTTCATTTCAGTGCTAGGCACTCAAAGGGCACTAAGCATAGAGTGTGAAAACTGAGTTTCCTTGAGAGCTGCTTGGAAGCCTGATGGTGTGTGAAGTTAGTGAGCCAAATGGAGTTGTTCTCCCACAAGAACCACTCGGCTGATCTTTCTTCAATATGCCCTTCACCAACATGCAGTGTTTCCTTGATTGAATTAGCTCTCACACCAATATTTGTGTCTAGACCTTTGCATTGAGGGCTATCTGAAAACGACTGTGGCGCTGAAGTTGCCTTTGAATGTATAGTTGGTGGCATGTGAAACCCGCATGTGGAGCATTCCTTTGTGTGGGATGCTCTACCAGGTTCATTCCTAGATAATGAGCTCAAAGGGCACTAAGCAGAGTGTGAAAACTGAGTTTCCTTGAGAGCTGCTTGGAAGCTTGATGGTGTGTGAAGTTAGTGAGCCAAATGGAGTTGTTCTCCCACAAGAACCACTCGGCTGATCATTCTTCAATATGCCCTTCACCAACATGCAGTGTTTCCTTGATTGAATTAGCTCTCACAGCAATATTTGTGTCTAGAGCCTTTGCATTGAGGGCTATCAGAAAATGGCTGTGGCGGCGAAGTTGTCTGTGAATGTGGAGTTGGTGGCATGTGAAACCTGCATGTGGAGCATTCGTTTGTGTGGGATGCTCTACCAGGTTCATATTCCTAGATAATGCACTCAAAGGGCACTAAGCATAGAGTGTGAAAACTGAGTTTCCTTGAGAGCTGCTTGGAAGCCTGATGGTGTGTGAAGTTAGTGAGCCAAATGGAGTTGTTCTCCCTCAAGAACCACTCGGCTGATCCTTCTTCAATATGCCCTTCACCAACATGCAGTGTTTCCTTGATTGAATTAGCTCTCACACCAATATTTGCGTCTAGAGCCTTTGCATTTAAGGCCATCTGAAAACGGCTGTGACGCTGGAGTTGCCTGTGAATGTGGAGTTGGTGGCATGTGAAACCCGCATGTGGAGCATTCGTTTGTGTGGGATGCTCACCAAGTTCATTTCAGTGCTAGGCACTCAAAAGGCACTAAGCATAGAGTGTGAATACTGAGTTTCCTTGAGAGCTGCTTGGAAGCCTGATGGTGTGTGAAGTTAGTGAGCCAAATGGAGTTGTTCTCCCACAAGAACCACTCGGCTGATCCTTCTTCAATATGCCCTTCACCAACATGCAGTGTTTCCTTGATTGAATTAGCTCTCACACAAATATTTGCGTCTAGACCCTTTGCATTGAGGGCTATGTGAAAACGGCTGTGGCGCTGTAGTTGCCTGTGAATGTGGAGTTGGTGGCATGTGAAACCGGCATGTGGAGCACTCGTTTGTGTGGAATGCTCACCAAGCTTCATTTCAGTGCTAGGCACTCAAAGGGCACTAAGCATAGAGTGTGAAAACTGAGTTTCCTTGAGAGCTGCTTGGAAGCCTGATGGTGTGTGAAGTTAGTGAGCCAAATGGAGTTGTTCTCCCACAAGAACCACTCGGCTGATCCTTCTTCAATATGCCCTTCACCAACATGCAGTGTTTGCTTGATTGAATTAGCTCTCACACCAATATTTGTGTCTAGACCCTTTGCATTGAGGGCTATCTGAAAACGGCTGTGGCGGTGAAGTTGCCTGTGAATGTGGAGTTGGTGGCATGTGAAACCCGCATGTGGAGCATTCGTTTGTGTGGGATGCTCACCAAGCTTCATTTCAGTGCTAGGCACTCAAAGGGCACTAAGCATAGAGTGTGAAAACTGAGTTTCCTTGAGAGCTGCTTGGAAGCCTGATGGTGTGTGAAGTTAGTGAGCCAAATGGAGTTGTTCTCCCACAAGAACCACTCGGCTGATCCTTCTTCAATATGCCCTTCACCAACATGCAGTGTTTCCTTGATTGAATTAGCTCTCACACCAATATTTGCGTCTAGACCCTTTGCATTGAGGGCTATCTGAAAACGGCTGTGGCACTGAAGTTGCCTGTGAATGTGGAGTTGGTGGCATGTGAAACCCGCATGTGGAGCATTCGTTTGTGTGGGATGCTCACCAAGCTTCATTTCATTTATAGGCACTCAAAGGGCACTAAGCATAGAGTGTGAAAACTGAGTTTCCTTGAGAGCTGCTTGGAAGCCTGATGGTGTGTGAAGTTAGTGAGCCAAATGGAGTTGTTCTCCCACAAGAACCACTCGGCTGATCCTTCTTCAATATGCCCTTCACCAACATGCAGTGTTTCCTTGATTGAATTAGCTCTCACACCAATATTTGTTTCTAGACCCTTTACATTGAGGGCTATCTGAAAACGGCTGTGGCACTGAAGTTGCCTGTGAATGTGGAGTTGGTGGCATGTGATAAACGCATGTGGAGCATTCGTTTGTGTGGGATGCTCACCAAGCTTCATTTCATTCCTAGGCACTCAAAGGGCACTAAGCATAGAGTGTGAAAACTGAGTTTCCTTGAGAGCTGCTTGGAAGCCTGATGGTGTGTGAAGTTAGTGAGCCAAATGGAGTTGTTCTGCCACAAGAACCACTCGGCTGATCCTTCTTCAATATGCCCTTCACCAACATGCAGTGTTTCCTTGATTGAATTAGTTCTCACACCAATATTTGTGTCTAGACCTTTGCATTGAGGGCTATCTGAAAACGACTGTGGCGCTGAAGTTGTCTGTGAATGTGGAGTTGGTGTCTTGTGAAACCCGCATGTGGAGCATTCGTTTGTGTGGGATGCTCTACCAGGTTCATTCCTAGATAATGCACTCAAAGGGCACTAAGCATAGAGTGTGAAAACTGAGTTTCCTTGAGAGCTGCTTGGAAGCCTGATGGTGTGTGAAGTTAGTGAGCCAAATGGAGTTGTTCTCCCTCAAGAACCACTCGGCTGATCCTTCTTCAATATGCCCTTCACCAACATGCAGTGTTTCCTTGATTGAATTAGCTCTCACACCAATATTTGCGTCTAGAGCCTTTGCATTTAAGGCCATCTGAAAACGGCTGTGACGCTGGAGTTGCCTGTGAATGTGGAGTTGGTGGCATGTGAAACCCGCATGTGGAGCATTCGTTTGTGTGGGATGCTCACCAAGTTCATTTCAGTGCTAGGCACTCAAAAGGCACTAAGCATAGAGTGTGAATACTGAGTTTCCTTGAGAGCTGCTTGGAAGCCTGATGGTGTGTGAAGTTAGTGAGCCAAATGGAGTTGTTCTCCCACAAGAACCACTCGGCTGATCCTTCTTCAATATGCCCTTCACCAACATGCAGTGTTTCCTTGATTGAATTAGCTCTCACACAAATATTTGCGTCTAGACCCTTTGCATTGAGGGCTATGAGAAAACGGCTGTGACGCTGTAGTTGCCTGTGAATGTGGAGTTGGTGGCATGTGAAACCGGCATGTGGAGCATTCGTTTGTGTGGAATGCTCACCAAGCTTCATTTCAGTGCTAGGCACTCAAAGGGCACTAAGCATAGAGTGTGAAAACTGAGTTTCCTTGAGAGCTGCTTGGAAGCCTAATGGTGTGTGAAGTTAGTGAGCCAAATGGAGTTGTTCTCCCACAAGAACCACTCGGCTGATCCTTCTTCAATATACCCTTCACCAACATGCAGTGTTTCCTTGGTTGAATTAGCTCTCACACCAATATTTGTGTCTAGACCCTTTGCATTGAGGGCTATCTGAAAACGGCTGTGGCGCTGAAGTTGCCTGTGAATGTGGAGTTGGTGGCATGTGAAACCCGCATGTGGAGCATTCGTTTGTGTGGGATGCTCACCAAGCTTCATTTCAGTGCTAGGCACTCAAAGGGCACTAAGCATAGAGTGTGAAAACTGAGTTTCCTTGAGAGCTGCTTGGAAGCCTGATGGTGTGTGAAGTTAGTGAGCCAAATGGAGTTGTTCTCCCACAAGAACCACTCGGCTGATCCTTCTTCAATATGCCCTTCACCAACATGCAGTGTTTCCTTGATTGAATTAGCTCTCACACCAATATTTGCGTCTAGACCCTTTGCATTGAGGGCTATCTGAAAACGGCTGTGGCACTGAAGTTGCCTGTGAATGTGGAGTTGGTGGCATGTGAAACCCGCATGTGGAGCATTCGTTTGTGTGGGATGCTCACCAAGCTTCATTTCATTGCTAGGCACTCAAAGGGCACTAAGCATAGAGTGTGAAAACTGAGTTTCCTTGAGAGCTGCTTGGAAGCCTGATGGTGTGTGAAGTTAGTGAGCCAAATGGAGTTGTTCTCCCACAAGAACCACTCGGCTGATCCTTCTTCAATATGCCCTTCACCAACATGCAGTGTTTCCTTGATTGAATTAGCTCTCACACCAATATTTGTTTCTAGACCCTTTACATTGAGGGCTATCTGAAAACGGCTGTGGCACTGAAGTTGCCTGTGAATGTGGAGTTGGTGGCATGTGAAACCCGCATGTGGAGCATTCGTTTGTGTGGGATGCTCACCAAGCTTCATTTCAGTGCTAGGCACTCAAAGGGCACTAAGCATAGAGTGTGAAAACTGAGTTTCCTTGAGAGCTGCTTGGAAGCCTGATGGTGTGTGAAGTTAGTGAGCCAAATGGAGTTGTTCTCCCACAAGAACCACTCGGCTGATCCTTCTTCAATATGCCCTTCACCAACATGCAGTGTTTCCTTGATTGAATTAGTTCTCACACCAATATTTGCGTCTAGACCTTTGCATTGAGGGCTATCTGAAAACGACTGTGGCGCTGAAGTTGCCCGTGAATGTGGAGTTGGTGGCATGTGATACCCGCATGTGGAGCATTGGTTTGTGTGGGATGCTCTACCAGGTTCATTCCTAGATAATGCACTCAAAGGGCACTAAGCAGAGTGTGAAAACTGAGTTTCCTTTAGAGCTGCTTGGAAGCCTGATGGTGTGTGAAGTTAGTGATCCAAATGGAGTTGTTCTCCCACAAGAACCACTCGGCTGATCCTTCTTCAATATGCCCTTCACCAACATGCAGTGTTTCCTTGATTGAATTAGCTCTCACAGCAATATTTGCGTCTAGAGCCTTTGCATTGAGGGCTATCTGAAAATGGCTGTGGCACTGAAGTTGTCTGTGAATGTGGAGTTGGTGGCATGTGAAACCCGCATGTGGAGCATTCGTTTGTGTAGGATGCTCTACCAGGTTCATTCCTAGATAATGCACTCAAAGGGCACTAAGCATAGAGTGTGAAAACTGAGTTTCCTTGAGAGCTGCTTGGAAGCCTGATGGTGTGTGAAGTTAGTGAGCCAAATGGAGTTGTTCTCCCTCAAGAACCACTCGGCTGATCCTTCTTCAATATGCCCTTCACCAACATGCAGTGTTTCCTTGATTGAATTAGCTCTCACACCAATATTTGCGTCTAGAGCCTTTGCATTTAAGGCCATCTGAAAACGGCTGTGACGCTGGAGTTGCCTGTGAATGTGGAGTTGGTGGCATGTGAAACCCGCATGTGGAGCATTCGTTTGTGTGGGATGCTCACCAGGTTCATTTCAGTGCTAGGCACTCAAAAGGCACTAAGCATAGAGTGTGAATACTGAGTTTCCTTGAGAGCTGCTTGGAAGCCTGATGGTGTGTGAAGTTAGTGAGCCAAATGGAGTTGTTCTCCCACAAGAACCACTCGGCTGATCCTTCTTCAATATGCCCTTCACCAACATGCAGTGTTTCCTTGATTGAATTAGCTCTCACACCAATATTTGTGTCTAGAGCCTTTGCATTGAGGCTATCTGAAAATGGCTGTGGCGCTGAAGTTGCCTGAGAATGTGGAGTTGGTGGCATGTGAAACCCGCATGTGGAGCATTCGTTTGTGTGGGATGCTCTACCAGGTTCATTCCTAGATAATGCACTCAAAGGGCACTAAGCATAGAGTGTGAAAACTGAGTTTCCTTGAGAGCTGCTTGGAAGCCTGATGGTGTGTGAAGTTAGTGAGCCAAATGGAGTTGTTCTCCCACAAGAACCACTCGGCTGATCCTTCTTCAATATGCCCTTCACCAACATGCAGTGTTTGCTTGATTGAATTAGCTCTCACACCAATATTTGCGTCTAGACCCTTTGCATTGAGGGCTATCTGAAAACGGCTGTGGCGCTGAAGTTGCCTGTGAGTGTGGAGTTGGTGGCATGTGAAACCCGCATGTGGAGCATTCGTTTGTGTGGGATGCTCACCAAGCTTCATTTCAGTGCTAGGCACTCAAAGGGCACTAAGCATAGAGTGTGAAAACTGAGTTTCCTTGAGAGCTGCTTGGAAGCCTGATGGTGTGTGAAGTTAGTGAGCCAAATGGAGTTGTTCTCCCACAAGAACCACTCGGCTGATCCTTTTTCAATATGCCCTTCACCAACATGCAGTTTTTCCTTCATTGAATTAGCTCTCACACCAATATTTGCGTCTAGAGCCTTTGCATTGAAGGCTATCTGAAAACGGCTGTGGCACTGAAGTTGCCTGTGAATGTGGGGTTGGTGGCATGTGAAACCCGCATGTGGAGCATTCGTTTGTGTAGGATGCTCACCAAGCTTCATTTCATTTATAGACACTCAAAGGGCACTAAGCATAGAGTGTGAAAACTGAGTTTCCTTGAGAGCTGCTTGGAAGCCTGATGGTGTGTGAAGTTAGTGAGCCAAATGGAGTTGTTCTCCCACAAGAACCACTCGGCTGATCCTTCTTCAATATGTCCTTTACCAACATGCAGTGTTTCCTTGATTGAATTAGCTCTCACACCAATATTTGCGTCTAGAGCCTTTGCATTGAGGGCTATCTGAAAACGGCTGTGGCACTGAAGTTGCCTGTGAATGTGGAGTTGGTGGCATGTGAAACCCGCATGTGGAGCATTCGTTTGTGTGGGATGCTCACCAAGCTTCATTTCAGTGCTAGGCACTCAAAGGGCACTAAGCATAGAGTGTGAAAACTGAGTTTCCTTGAGAGCTGCTTGGAAGCCTGATGGTGTGTGAAGTTAGTGAGCCAAATGGAGTTGTTCTCCCACAAGAACCACTCGGCTGATCTTTCTTCAATATGCCCTTCACCAACATGCAGTGTTTCCTTGATTGAATTAGCTCTCACACCAATATTTGTGTCTAGACCTTTGCATTGAGGGCTATCTGAAAACGACTGTGGCGCTGAAGTTGCCTTTGAATGTATAGTTGGTGGCATGTGAAACCCGCATGTGGAGCATTCCTTTGTGTGGGATGCTCTACCAGGTTCATTCCTAGATAATGAGCTCAAAGGGCACTAAGCAGAGTGTGAAAACTGAGTTCCTTGAGAGCTGCTTGGAAGCTTGATGGTGTGTGAAGTTAGTGAGCCAAATGGAGTTGTTCTCCCACAAGAACCACTCGGCTGATCATTCTTCAATATGCCCTTCACCAACATGCAGTGTTTCCTTGATTGAATTAGCTCTCACAGCAATATTTGTGTCTAGAGCCTTTGCATTGAGGGCTATCAGAAAATGGCTGTGGCGGCGAAGTTGTCTGTGAATGTGGAGTTGGTGGCATGTGAAACCTGCATGTGGAGCATTCGTTTGTGTGGGATGCTCTACCAGGTTCATTCCTAGATAATGCACTCAAAGGGCACTAAGCATAGAGTGTGAAAACTGAGTTTCCTTGAGAGCTGCTTGGAAGCCTGATGGTGTGTGAAGTTAGTGAGCCAAATGGAGTTGTTCTCCCTCAAGAACCACTCGGCTGATCCTTCTTCAATATGCCCTTCACCAACATGCAGTGTTTCCTTGATTGAATTAGCTCTCACACCAATATTTGCGTCTAGAGCCTTTGCATTTAAGGCCATCTGAAAACGGCTGTGACGCTGGAGTTGCCTGTGAATGTGGAGTTGGTGGCATGTGAAACCCGCATGTGGAGCATTCGTTTGTGTGGGATGCTCACCAAGTTCATTTCAGTGCTAGGCACTCAAAAGGCACTAAGCATAGAGTGTGAATACTGAGTTTCCTTGAGAGCTGCTTGGAAGCCTGATGGTGTGTGAAGTTAGTGAGCCAAATGGAGTTGTTCTCCCACAAGAACCACTCGGCTGATCCTTCTTCAATATGCCCTTCACCAACATGCAGTGTTTCCTTGATTGAATTAGCTCTCACACAAATATTTGCGTCTAGACCCTTTGCATTGAGGGCTATGTGAAAACGGCTGTGGCGCTGAAGTTGCCTGTGAATGTGGAGTTGGTGGCATGTGAAACCGGCATGTGGAGCACTCGTTTGTGTGGAATGCTCACCAAGCTTCATTTCAGTGCTAGGCACTCAAAGGGCACTAAGCATAGAGTGTGAAAACTGAGTTTCCTTGAGAGCTGCTTGGAAGCCTGATGGTGTGTGAAGTTAGTGAGCCAAATGGAGTTGTTCTCCCACAAGAACCACTCGGCTGATCCTTCTTCAATATGCCCTTCACCAACATGCAGTGTTTGCTTGATTGAATTAGCTCTCACACCAATATTTGTGTCTAGACCCTTTGCATTGAGGGCTATCTGAAAACGGCTGTGGCGGTGAAGTTGCCTGTGAATGTGGAGTTGGTGGCATGTGAAACCCGCATGTGGAGCATTCGTTTGTGTGGGATGCTCACCAAGCTTCATTTCAGTGCTAGGCACTCAAAGGGCACTAAGCATAGAGTGTGAAAACTGAGTTTCCTTGAGAGCTGCTTGGAAGCCTGATGGTGTGTGAAGTTAGTGAGCCAAATGGAGTTGTTCTCCCACAAGAACCACTCGGCTGATCCTTCTTCAATATGCCCTTCACCAACATGCAGTGTTTCCTTGATTGAATTAGCTCTCACACCAATATTTGCGTCTAGACCCTTTGCATTGAGGGCTATCTGAAAACGGCTGTGGCACTGAAGTTGCCTGTGAATGTGGAGTTGGTGGCATGTGAAACCCGCATGTGGAGCATTCGTTTGTGTGGGATGCTCACCAAGCTTCATTTCATTTATAGGCACTCAAAGGGCACTAAGCATAGAGTGTGAAAACTGAGTTTCCTTGAGAGCTGCTTGGAAGCCTGATGGTGTGTGAAGTTAGTGAGCCAAATGGAGTTGTTCTCCCACAAGAACCACTCGGCTGATCCTTCTTCAATATGCCCTTCACCAACATGCAGTGTTTCCTTGATTGAATTAGCTCTCACACCAATATTTGTTTCTAGACCCTTTACATTGAGGGCTATCTGAAAACGGCTGTGGCACTGAAGTTGCCTGTGAATGTGGAGTTGGTGGCATGTGATACCCGCATGTGGAGCATTCGTTTGTGTGGGATGCTCACCAAGCTTCATTTCATTCCTAGGCACTCAAAGGGCACTAAGCATAGAGTGTGAAAACTGAGTTTCCTTGAGAGCTGCTTGGAAGCCTGATGGTGTGTGAAGTTAGTGAGCCAAATGGAGTTGTTCTGCCACAAGAACCACTCGGCTGATCCTTCTTCAATATGCCCTTCACCAACATGCAGTGTTTCCTTGATTGAATTAGTTCTCACACCAATATTTGTGTCTAGACCTTTGCATTGAGGGCTATCTGAAAACGACTGTGGCGCTGAAGTTGTCTGTGAATGTGGAGTTGGTGTCTTGTGAAACCCGCATGTGGAGCATTCGTTTGTGTGGGATGCTCTACCAGGTTCATTCCTAGATAATGCACTCAAAGGGCACTAAGCATAGAGTGTGAAAACTGAGTTTCCTTGAGAGCTGCTTGGAAGCCTGATGGTGTGTGAAGTTAGTGAGCCAAATGGAGTTGTTCTCCCTCAAGAACCACTCGGCTGATCCTTCTTCAATATGCCCTTCACCAACATGCAGTGTTTCCTTGATTGAATTAGCTCTCACACCAATATTTGCGTCTAGAGCCTTTGCATTTAAGGCCATCTGAAAACGGCTGTGACGCTGGAGTTGCCTGTGAATGTGGAGTTGGTGGCATGTGAAACCCGCATGTGGAGCATTCGTTTGTGTGGGATGCTCACCAAGTTCATTTCAGTGCTAGGCAGCTCAAAAGGCACTAAGCATAGAGTCGTGAATACTGAGTTTCCTTGAGAGCTGCTTGGAAGCCTGATGGTGTGTGAAGTTAGTGAGCCAAATGGAGTTGTTCTCCCACAAGAACCACTCGGCTGATCCTTCTTCAATATGCCCTTCACCAACATGCAGTGTTTCCTTGATTGAATTAGCTCTCACACAAATATTTGCGTCTAGACCCTTTGCATTGAGGGCTATGAGAAAACGGCTGTGACGCTGTAGTTGCCTGTGAATGTGGAGTTGGGTGGCATGTGAAACCGGCATGTGGAGCATTCGTTTGTGTGGAATGCTCACCAAGCTTCATTTCAGTGCTAGGCACTCAAAGGGCACTAAGCATAGAGTGTGAAAACTGAGTTTCCTTGAGAGCTGCTTGAAGCCTAATGGTGTGTGAAGTTAGTGAGCCAAATGGAGTCTGTTCTCCACAAGAACCCACTCGGCTGATCCTTCTTCAATATACCCTTCACCAACATGCAGTGTTTCCTTGGTTGAATTAGCTCTCACACCAATATTTGTGTCTAGACCCTTTGCATGGCAGGGCTATCTGAAAACGGCTGTGGCGCTGAAGTTGCCTGTGAATGTGGAGTTGGTGGCATGTGAAACCCGCATGTGGAGCATTCGTTTGTGTGGGATGCTCACCAAGCTTCATTTCAGTGCTAGGCACTCAAAGGGCACTAAGCATAGAGTGTGAAAACTGAGTTTCCTTGAGAGCTGCTTGGAAGCCTGATGGTGTGTGAAGTTAGTGAGCCAAATGGAGTTGTTCTCCCACAAGAACCACTCGGCTGATCCTTCTTCAATATGCCCTTCACCAACATGCAGTGTTTCCTTGATTGAATTAGCTCTCACACCAATATTTGCGTCTAGACCCTTTGCATTGAGGGCTATCTGAAAACGGCTGTCGGCACTGAAGTTGCCTGTGAATGTGGAGTTGGTGGCATGTGAAACCCGCATGTGGAGCATTCGTTTGTGTGGGATGCTCACCAAGCTTCATTTCATTGCTAGGCACTCAAAGGGCACTAAGCATAGAGTGTGAAAACTGAGTTTCCTTGAGAGCTGCTTGGAAGCCTGATGGTGTGTGAAGTTAGTGAGCCAAATGGAGTTGTTCTCCCACAAGAACCACTCGGCTGATCCTTCTTCAATATGCCCTTCACCAACATGCAGTGTTTCCTTGATTGAATTAGCTCTCACAGCAATATTTGCGTCTAGAGCCTTTGCATTGAGGGCTATCTGAAAATGGCTGTGGCACTGAAGTTGTCTGTGAATGTGGAGTTGGTGGCATGTGAAACCCGCATGTGGAGCATTCGTTTGTGTAGGATGCTCTACCAGGTTCATTCCTAGATAATGCACTCAAAGGGCACTAAGCATAGAGTGTGAAAACTGAGTTTCCTTGAGAGCTGCTTGGAAGCCTGATGGTGTGTGAAGTTAGTGAGCCAAATGGAGTTGTTCTCCCTCAAGAACCACTCGGCTGATCCTTCTTCAATATGCCCTTCACCAACATGCAGTGTTTCCTTGATTGAATTAGCTCTCACACCAATATTTGCGTCTAGAGCCTTTGCATTTAAGGCCATCTGAAAACGGCTGTGACGCTGGAGTTGCCTGTGAATGTGGAGTTGGTGGCATGTGAAACCCGCATGTGGAGCATTCGTTTGTGTGGGATGCTCACCAGGTTCATTTCAGTGCTAGGCACTCAAAAGGCACTAAGCATAGAGTGTGAATACTGAGTTTCCTTGAGAGCTGCTTGGAAGCCTGATGGTGTGTGAAGTTAGTGAGCCAAATGGAGTTGTTCTCCCACAAGAACCACTCGGCTGATCCTTCTTCAATATGCCCTTCACCAACATGCAGTGTTTCCTTGATTGAATTAGCTCTCACACCAATATTTGCGTCTAGAGCCTTTGCATTGAGGGCTATCTGAAAACGGCTGTGGCGGTGAAGTTGCCTGTGAATGTGGAGTTGGTGGCATGTGAAACCCGCATGTGGAGCATTCGTTTGTGTAGGATGCTCACCAAGCTTCATTTCAGTCCTAGGCACTCAAAGGGCACTAAGCATAGAGTGAGAAAACTGAGTTTCCTTGAGAGCTGCTTGGAAGCCTGATGGTGTGTGAAGTTAGTGAGCCAAATGGAGTTGTTCTCCCACAAGAACCACTCGGCTGATCCTTCTTCAATATGCCCTTCACCAACATGCAGTGTTTCCTTGATTGAATTAGCTCTCACACAAATATTTGTGTCTAGACCCTTTGCATTGAGGGCTATGTGAAAACGGCTGTGACGCTGTAGTTGCCTGTGAATGTGGAGTTGGTGGCATGTGAAACCCGCATGTGGAGCATTCGTTTGTGTGGAATGCTCTACCAGGTTCATTCCTAGATAATGCACTCAAAGGGCACTAAGCATAGAGTGTGAAAACTGAGTTTCCTTGAGAGCTGCTTGGAAGCCTGATGGTGTGTGAAGTTAGTGAGCCAAATGGAGTTGTTCTCCCACAAGAACCACTCGGCTGATCCTTCTTCAATATGCCCTTCACCAACATGCAGTGTTTCCTTGATTGAATTAGCTCTCACACCAATATTTGCGTCTAGAGCCTTTGCATTGAGGGCTATCTGAAAATGGCTGTGGCGCTGAAGTTGCCTTTGAATGTGGAGTTGGTGGCATGTGAAACCCGCATGTGGAGCATTGGTTTGTGTGGGATGCTCTACCAGGTTCATTCCTAGATAATGAGCTCAAAGGGCACTAAGCAGAGTGTGAAAACTGAGTTTCCTTGAGAGCTGCTTGGAAGCCTGATGGTGTGTGAAGTTAGTGATCCAAATGGAGTTGTTCTCCCACAAGAACCACTCGGCTGATCCTTCTTCAATATGCCCTTCACCAACATGCAGTGTTTCCTTGATTGAATTAGCTCTCACAGCAATATTTGCGTCTAGAGCCTTTGCATTGAGGGCTATCTGAAAATGGCTGTGGCGCTGAAGTTGCCTGTGAATGTGGAGTTGGTGGCATGTGAAACCCGCATGTGGAGCATTCGTTTGTGTGGGATGCTCTACCAGGTTCATTCCTAGATAATGCACTCAAAGGGCACTAAGCATAGAGTGTGAAAACTGAGTTTCCTTGAGAGCTGCTTGGAAGCCTGATGGTGTGTGAAGTTAGTGAGCCAAATAGAGTTGTTCTCCCTCAAGAACCACTCGGCTGATCCTTCTTCAATATTCCCTTCACCAACATGCAGTGTTTCCTTGATTGAATTAGCTCTCACACAAATATTTGTGTCTAGAGCCTTTGCATTGAGGGCTATGTGAAAACGGCTGTGACGCTGTAGTTGCCTGTGAATGTGGAGTTGGTGGCATGTGAAACCCGCATGTGGAGCATTCGTTTGTGTGGGATGCTCACCAAGCTTCATTTCAGTGCTAGGCTCTCAAAGGACACTAAGCATAGAGTGTGAAAACTGAGTTTCCTTGAGAGCTGCTTGGAAGCCTGATGGTGTGTGAAGTTAGTGAGCCAAATGGAGTTGTTCTCCCACAAGAACCACTCGGCTGATCCTTCTTCAATATGCCCTTCACCAACATGCAGTGTTTGCTTGATTGAATTAGCTCTCACACCAATATTTGTGTCTAGACCCTTTGCATTGAGGGCTATCTGAAAACGGCTGTGGCGATGAAGTTGCCTGTGAATGTGGAGTTGGTGGCATGTGAAACCCGCATGTGGAGCAGTCGTTTGTGTGGGATGCTCACCAAGCTTCATTTCAGTGCTAGGCACTCAAAGGGCACTAAGCATAGAGTGTGAAAACTGAGTTTCCTTGAGAGCTGCTTGGAAGCCTGATGGTGTGTGAAGTTAGTGAGCGAAATGGAGTTGTTCTCCCACAAGAACCACTCGGCTGATCCTTCTTCAATATGCCCTTCACCAACATGCAGTGTTTCCTTGATTGAATTAGCTCTCACACAAATATTTGTGTCTAGAGCCTTTGCATTGAGGGCTATGTGAAAACGGCTGTGACGCTGTAGTTGCCTGTGAATGTGGAGTTGGTGGCATGTGAAACCCGCATGTGGAGCATTCGTTTGTGTGTAATGCTCACCAAGCTTCATTTCAGTGCTAGGCTCTCAAAGGGCACTAAGCATAGAGTGTGAAAACTGAGTTTCCTTGAGAGCTGCTTGGAAGCCTGATGGTGTGTGAAGTTAGTGAGCCAAATGGAGTTGTTCTCCCACAAGAACCACTCGGCTGATCCTTCTTCAATATGCCCTTCACCAACATGCAGTGTTTGCTTGATTGAATTAGCTCTCACACCAATATTTGTGTCTAGACCCTTTGCATTGAGGGCTATCTGAAAACGGCTGTGGCGCTGAAGTTGCCTGTGAATGTGGAGTTGGTGGCATGTGAAACCCGCATGTGGAGCATTCGTTTGTGTGGGATGCTCACCAAGCTTCATTTCAGTGCTAGGCACTCAAAGGGCACTAAGCATAGAGTGTGAAAACTGAGTTCCTTGAGAGCTGCTTGGAAGCCTGATGGTGTGTGAAGTTAGTGAGCGAAATGGAGTTGTTCTCCCACAAGAACCACTCGGCTGATCCTTCTTCAATATGCCCTTCACCAACATGCAGTGTTTCCTTGATTGAATTAGCTCTCACACAAATATTTGCGTCTAGAGCCTTTGCATTGAGGGCTATCTGAAAACGGCTGTGGCGCTGAAGTTGCCTGTGAATGTGGAGTTGGTGGCATGTGAAACCCGCATGTGGAGCATTCGTTTGTGTGGGATGCTCACCAAGCTTCATTTCAGTGCTAGGCACTCAAAGGGCACTAAGCATAGAGTGTGAATACTGAGTTTCCTTGAGAGCTGCTTGGAAGCCTGATGGTGTGTGAAGTTAGTGAGCCAAATGGAGTTGTTCTCCCACAAGAACCACTCGGCTGATCCTTCTTCAATATGCCCTTCACCAACATGCAGTTTTTCCTTCATTGAATTAGCTCTCACACCAATATTTGTGTCTAGAGCCTTTGCATTGAGGGCTATCTGAAAACGGCTGTGGCGCTGAAGTTGCCTGTGAATGTGGGGTTGGTGGCATGTGAAACCCGCATGTGGAGCATTCGTTTGTGTAGGATGCTCACCAAGCTTCATTTCAGTCCTAGGCACTCAAAGGGCACTAAGCATAGAGTGTGAAAACTGAGTTTCCTTGAGAGCTGCTTGGAAGCCTGATGGTGTGTGAAGTTAGTGAGCCAAATGGAGTTGTTCTCCCACAAGAACCACTCGGCTGATCCTTCTTCAATATGCCCTTCACCAACATGCAGTGTTTCCTTGATTGAATTAGCTCTCACACAAATATTTGTGTCTAGACCCTTTGCATTGAGGGCTATGTGAAAACGGCTGTGGTGCTGTAGTTGCCTGTGAATGTGGAGTTGGTGGCATGTGAAACCCGCATGTGGAGCATTCGTTTGTGTGGAATGCTCACCAAGCTTCATTTCAGTGCTAGGCACTCAAAGGGCACTAAGCATAGAGTGTGAAAACTGAGTTTCCTTGAGAGCTGCTTGGAAGCCTGATGGTGTGTGAAGTTAGTGAGCCAAATGGAGTTGTTCTCCCACAAGAACCACTCGGCTGATCCTTCTTCAATATGCCCTTCACCAACATGCAGTGTTTCCTTGATTGAATTAGCTCTCACACCAATATTTGCGTCTAGAGCCTTTGCATTGAGGGCTATCTGAAAATGGCTGTGGCGCTGAAGTTGCCTTTGAATGTGGAGTTGGTGGCATGTGAAACCCGCATGTGGAGCATTGGTTTGTGTGGGATGCTCTACCAGGTTCATTCCTAGATAATGAGCTCAAAGGGCACTAAGCAGAGTGTGAAAACTGAGTTTCCTTGAGAGCTGCTTGGAAGCCTGATGGTGTGTGAAGTTAGTGATCCAAATGGAGTTGTTCTCCCACAAGAACCACTCGGCTGATCCTTCTTCAATATGCCCTTCACCAACATGCAGTGTTTCCTTGATTGAATTAGCTCTCACAGCAATATTTGCGTCTAGAGCCTTTGCATTGAGGGTTATCTGAAAATGGCTGTGGCGCTGAAGTTGCCTGTGAATGTGGAGTTGGTGGCATGTGAAACCCGCATGTGGAGCATTCGTTTGTGTGGGATGCTCTACCAGGTTCATTCCTAGATAATGCACTCAAAGGGCACTAAGCATAGAGTGTGAAAACTGAGTTTCCTTGAGAGCTGCTTGGAAGCCTGATGGTGTGTGAAGTTAGTGAGCCAAATAGAGTTGTTCTCCCTCAAGAACCACTCGGCTGATCCTTCTTCAATATGCCCTTCACCAACATGCAGTGTTTCCTTGATTGAATTAGCTCTCACACCAATATTTGTGTCTAGACCCTTTGCATTGAGGGCTATCTGAAAACGGCTGTGGCGCTGAAGTTGCCTGTGAATGTGGAGTTGGTGGCATGTGAAACCCGCATGTGGAGCATTCGTTTGTGTGGGATGCTCACCAAGCTTAATTTCATTCCTAGGCACTCAAAGGGCACTAAGCATAGAGTGTGAAAACTGAGTTTCCTTGAAAGCTGCTTGGAAGCCTGATGGTGTGTGAAGTTAGTGAGCCAAATGGAGTTGTTCTCCCACAAGAACCACTCGGCTGATCCTTCTTCAATATGCCCTTCACCAACATGCAGTGTTTCCTTGATTGAATTAGCTCTCACACCAATATTTGCGTCTAGAGCCTTTGCATTGAGGGCTATCTGAAAACGGCTGTGGCGCTGAAGTTGCCTGTGAATGTGGAGTTGGTGGCATGTGAAACCCGCATTTGGAGCATTCATTTGTGTGGATGCTCACCAAGCTTCATTTCAGTCCTAGGCACTCAAAAGGCACTAAGCATAGAGTGAGAAAACTGAGTTTCCTTGAGAGCTGCTTGGAAGCATGATGGTGTGTGAAGTTAGTGAGCCAAATGGAGTTGTTCTCCCACAAGAACCACTCGGCTGATCCTTCTTCAATATGCCCTTCACCAACATGCAGTGTTTCCTTGATTGAATTAGCTCTCACACAAATATTTGTGTCTAGAGCCTTTGCATTGAGGGCTATGTGAAAACGGCTGTGACGCTGTAGTTGCCTGTGAATGTGGAGTTGGTGGCATGTGAAACCCGCATGTGGAGCATTCGTTTGTGTGGGATGCTCACCAAGCTTCATTTCAGTGCTAGGCACTCAAAGGGCACTAAGCATAGAGTGAGAAAACTGAGTTTCCTTGAGAGCTGCTTGGAAGCCTGATGGTGTGTGAAGTTAGTGAGCCAAATGGAGTTGTTCTCCCACAAGAACCACTCGGCTGATCCTTCTTCAATATGCCTTCACCAACATGCAGTTTTTCCTTCATTGAATTAGCTCTCACACCAATATTTGCGTCTAGAGCCTTTGCATTGAGGGCTATCTGAAAACGGCTGTGGCGCTGAAGTTGCCTGTGAATGTGGGGTTGGTGGCATGTGAAACCCGCATGTGGAGCATTCGTTTGTGTAGGATGCTCACCAAGCTTCATCATTTATAGACACACAAAGGGCACTAAGCATAGAGTGTGAAAACTGAGTTTCCTTGAGAGCTGCTTGGAAGCCTGATGGTGTGTGAAGTTAGTGAGCGAAATGGAGTTGTTCTCCCACAAGAACCACTTGGCTGATCCTTTTTCAATATGCCCTTCACCAACATGCAGTGTTTCCTTGATTGAATTAGCTCTCACACCAACATTTGTGTCTAGACCCTTTGCATTGAGGGCTATCTGAAAACGGCTGTGGCGCTGAAGTTGCCTGTGAATGTGGAGTTGGTGGCATGTGAAACCCGCATGTGGAGCATTCGTTTGTGTGGGATGCTCTACCAGGTTCACTCCTAGATAATGAGCTCAAAGGGCACTAAGCAGAGTGTGAAAACTGAGTTTCCTTGAGAGCTGCTTGGAAGCCTGATGGTGTGTGAAGTTAGTGAGCCAAATGGAGTTGTTCTCCCACAAGAACCACTCGGCTGATCCTTCTTCAATATGCCTTTAACGACATGCAGTGTTTCCTTGATTGAATTAGCTCTCACACCAATATTTGCGTCTAGAGCCTTTGCATTGAGGGCTATCTGAAAACGGCTGTGGCGCTGAAGTTGCCTGTGAATGTGGAGTTGGTGGCATGTGAAACCCGCATGTGGAGCATTCGTTTGTGTGGGATGCTCACCAAGCTTCATTTCAGTGCTAGGCACTCAAAGGGCACTAAGCATAGAGTGTGAAAACTGAGTTTCCTTGAGAGCTGCTTGGAAGCCTGATGGTGTGTGAAGTTAGTGAGCCAAATGGAGTTGTTCTTCCACAAGAACCACTCGGCTGATCCTTCTTCAATATGCCCTTCACCAACATGCAGTTTTTCCGTGATTGAATTAGCTCTCACAGCAATATTTGTGTCTAGAGCCTTTGCATTGAGGGCTATCTGAAAATGGCTGTGGAACTGAAGTTGTCTGTGAATGTGGAGTTGGTGGCATGTGAAACCCGCATGTGGAGCATTCGTTTGTGTGGGATGCTCTACCAGGTTCATTCCTAGATAATGCACTCAAAGGGCACTAAGCATAGAGTGTGAAAACTGAGTTTCCTTGAGAGCTGCTTGGAAGCCTGATGGTGTGTGAAGTTAGTGAGCCAAATGGAGTTGTTCTCCCACAAGAACCACTCGGCTGATCTTTCTTCAATATGCCCTTCACCAACATGCAGTGTTTCCTTGATTGAATTAGCTCTCACACAAATATTTGTGTCTAGAGCCTTTGCATTGAGGGCTATCTGAAAACGACTGTGGCGCTGAAGTTGCCTGTGAATGTGGAGTTGGTGGCATGTGAAACCCGCATGTGGAGCATTGGTTTGTGTGGGATGCTCTACCAGGTTCATTCCTAGATAATGAGCTCAAAGGGCACTAAGCAGAGTGTGAAAACTGAGTTTCCTTGAGAGCTGCTTGGAAGCCTGATGGTGTGTGAAGTTAGTGATCCAAATGGAGTTGTTCTCCCACAAGAACCACTCGGCTGATCATTCTTCAATATGCCCTTCACCAACATGCAGTGTTTCCTTGATTGAATTAGCTCTCACACCAATATTTGTGTCTAGAGCCTTTGCATTGAGGGCTATCTGAAAATGGCTGTGGAACTGAAGTTGTCTGTGAATGTGGAGTTGGTGGCATGTGAAACCCGCATGTGGAGCATTCGTTTGTGTGGGATGCTCTACCAGGTTCATTCCTAGATAATACACTCAAAGGGCACTAAGCATAGAGTGTGAAAACTGAGTTTCCTTGAGAGCTGCTTGGAAGCCTGATGGTGTGTGAAGTTAGTGATCCAAATGGAGTTGTTCTCCCACAAGAACCACTCGGCTGATCCTTCTTCAATATGCCCTTCACCAACATGCAGTGTTTCCTTGATTGAATTATCTCTCACACAAATATTTGCGTCTAGACCCTTTGCATTGAGGGCTATGTGAAAACGGCTGTGACGCTGTAGTTGCCTGTGAATGTGGAGTTGGTGGCATGTGAAACCTGCATGTGGAGCATTCGTTTGTGTGGAATGCTCACCAAGCTTCATTTCAGTGCTAGGCACTCAAAGGGCACTAAGCATAGAGTGTGAAAACTGAGTTTCCTTGAGAGCTGCTTGGAAGCCTGATGGTGTGTGAAGTTAGTGAGCCAAATGGAGTTGTTCTCCCACAAGAACCACTCGGCTGATCCTTCTTCAATATGCCCTTCACCAACATGCAGTGTTTGCTTGATTGAATTAGCTCTCACACCAATATTTGTGTTTAGACCCTTTGCATTGAGGGCTATCTGAAAACGGCTGTGGCGCTGAAGTTGCCTGTGAATGTGGAGTTGGTGGCATGTGAAACCCGCATGTGGAGCATTCGTTTGTGTGGGATGCTCACCAAGCTTCATTTCAGTGCTAGGCACTCAAAGGGCACTAAGCATAGAGTGTGAAAACTGAGTTTCCTTGAGAGCTGCTTGGAAGCCTGATGGTGTGTGAAGTTAGTGAGCCAAATGGAGTTGTTCTCCCACAAGAACCACTCGGCTGATCCTTCTTCAATATGCCCTTCACCAACATGCAGTGTTTCCTTGATTGAATTAGCTCTCACACCAATATTTGCGTCTAGACCCTTTGCATTGAGGGCTATCTGAAAACGGCTGTGGCACTGAAGTTGCCTGTGAATGTGGAGTTGGTGGCATGTGAAACCCGCATGTGGAGCGTTTGTTTGTGTTTGATGCTCACCAAACTTCATTTCATTCCTAGATAATGCACTCAAAGGGCACTAAGCAGAGAGTGTGAAAACTGAGTTTCCTTGAGAGCTGCTTGGAAGCCTGATGGTGTGTGAAGTTAGTGAGCCAAATGGAGTTGTTCTCCCAGAAGAACCACTCGGCTGATCCTTCTTCAATATGCCCTTCACCAACATGCAGTGTTTGCTTGATTGAATTAGCTCTCACACCAATATTTGCGTCTAGAGCCTTTGCATTGAGGGCTATCTGAAAACGGCTGTGGCGCTGAAGTTGCCTGTGAATGTGGAGTTGGTGGCATGTGAAACCCGCATGTGGAGCATTCGTTTGTGTAGGATGCTCACCAAGCTTCATTTCATTTATAGACACTCAAAGGGCACTAAGCATAGAGTGAGAAAACTGAGTTTCCTTGAGAGCTGCTTGGAAGCCTGATGGTGTGTGAAGTTAGTGAGCCAAATGGAGTTGTTCTCCCACAAGAACCACTCGGCTGATCCTTCTTCAATATGCCCTTCACCAACATGCAGTTTTTCCTTGATTGAATTAGCTCTCACACCAATATTTGCGTCTAGAGCCTTTGCATTGAGGGCGATCTGCAAAGGGCTGTGGCGCTGAAGTTGTCTGTGAATGTGGAGTTGGTGGCATGTGAAACCCGCATGTGGAGCATTCGTTTGTGTGGGATGCTCTACCAGGTTCATTCCTAGATAATGCACTCAAAGGGCACTAAGCATAGAGTGTGAAAACTGAGTTTCCTTGAGAGCTGCTTGGAAGCCTAATGGTGTGTGAAGTTAGTGAGCGAAATGGAGTTGTTCTCCCACAAGAACCACTCGGCTGATCCTTCTTCAATATGCCCTTCACCAACATGCAGTGTTTCCTTGATTGAATTAGCTCTCACACAAATATTTGTGTCTAGAGCCTTTGCATTGAGGGCTATGTGAAAACGGCTGTGACGCTGTAGTTGCCTGTGAATGTGGAGTTGGTGGCATGTGAAACCCGCATGTGGAGCATTCGTTTGTGTGGGATGCTCACCAAGCTTCATTTCAGTGCTAGGCACTCAAAGGGCACTAAGCATAGAGTGTGAAAACTGAGTTTCCTTGAGAGCTGCTTGGAAGCCTGATGGTGTGTGAAGTTAGTGAGCCAAATGGAGTTGTTCTCCCACAAGAACCACTCGGCTGATCCTTCTTCAATATGCCCTTCACCAACATGCAGTGTTTCCTTGATTGAATTAGCTCTCACACCAATATTTGCGTCTAGAGCCTTTGCATTGAGGGCTATCTGAAAACGGCTGTGGCGCTGAAGTTGCCTGTGAATGTGGAGTTGGTGGCATGTGAAACCCGCATGTGGAGCATTCGTTTGTTTAGGATGCTCACCAAGCTTCATTTCAGTGCTAGGCACTCAAAGGGCACTAAGCATAGAGTGTGAAAACTGAGTTTCCTTGAGAGCTGCTTGGAAGCCTGATGGTGTGTGAAGTTAGTGAGCCAAATGGAGTTGTTCTCCCACAAGAACCACTCGGCTGATCCTTCTTCAATATGCCCTTCACCAACATGCAGTTTTTCCTTGATTGAATTAGCTCTCACACCAATATTTGCGTCTAGACCCTTTGCATTGAGGGCGATCTGAAAACGGCTGTGGCGCTGAAGTTGCCTGTGAATGTGGAGTTGGTGGCATGTGAAACCCGCATGTGGAGCATTCGTTTGTGTGGGATGCTCACCAAGCTTCATTTCAGTGCTAGGCACTCAAAGGGCACTAAGCATAGAGTGTGAAAACTGGGTTTCCTTGAGAGCTGCTTGGAAGCCTGATGGTGTGTGAAGTTAGTGAGCCAAATGGAGTTGTTCTCCCACAAGAACCACTCGGCTGATCCTTCTTCAATATGCCCTTCACCAACATGCAGTGTTTCCTTGATTGAATTAGCTCTCACACCAATATTTGCGTCTAGACCCTTTGCATTGAGGGCTATCTGAAAACGGCTGTGGCACTGAAGTTGCCTGTGAATGTGGAGTTGGTGGCATGTGAAACCCGCATGTGGAGCATTCGTTTGTGTTTGATGCTCACCAAGCTTCATTTCATTCCTAGATAATGCACTCAAAGGGCACTAAGCAGAGAGTGTGAAAACTGAGTTTCCTTGAGAGCTGCTTGGAAGCCTGATGGTGTGTGAAGTTAGTGAGCCAAATGGAGTTGTTCTCCCACAAGAACCACTCGGCTGATCCTTCTTCAATATGCCCTTCACCAACCTGCAGTGTTTGCTTGATTGAATTAGCTCTCACACCAATATTTGTGTCTAGATCCTTTGCATTGAGGGCTATCTGAAAACGGCTGTGGCGCTGAAGTTGCCTGTGAATGTGGAGTTGGTGGCATGTGAAACCCGCATGTGGAGCATTCGTTTGTGTGGGATGCTCTACCAGGTTCATTCCTAGATAATACACTCAAAGGGCACTAAGCATAGAGTGTGAAAACTGAGTTTCCTTGAGAGCTGCTTGGAAGCCTGATGGTGTGTGAAGTTAGTGAGCCAAATGGAGTTGTTCTCCCACAAGAACCACTCGGCTGATCCTTCTTCAATATGCCCTTCACCAACATGCAGTGTTTCCTTGATTGAATTAGCTCTCACACCAATATTTGCGTCTAGAGCCTTTGCATTGAGGGCTATCTGCAAAGGGCTGTGGCGCTGAAGTTGCCTGTGAATGTGGAGTTGGTGGCATGTGAAACCCGCATGTGGAGCATTCGTTTGTGTGGGATGCTCTACCAGGTTCATTCCTAGATAATGCACTCAAAGGGCACTAAGCATAGAGTGTGAAAACTGAGTTTCCTTGAGAGCTGCTTGGAAGCCTGATGGTGTGTGAAGTTAGTGAGCGAAATGGAGTTGTTCTCCCACAAGAACCACTCGGCTGATCCTTCTTCAATATGCCCTTCACCAACATGCAGTGTTTCCTTGATTGAATTAGCTCTCACACAAATATTTGCGTCTAGACCCTTTGCATTGAGGGCTATCTGAAAACGGCTGTGGCGCTGAAGTTGCCTGTGAATGTGGAGTTGGTGGCATGTGAAACCCGCATGTGGAGCATTCGTTTGTGTGGGATGCTCACCAAGCTTCATTTCAGTGCTAGGCACTCAAAGGGCACTAAGCATAGAGTGTGAAAACTGAGTTTCCTTGAGAGCTGCTTGGAAGCCTGATGGTGTGTGAAGTTAGTGAGCCAAATGGAGTTGTTCTCCCACAAGAACCACTCGGCTGATCCTTCTTCAATATGCCCTTCACCAACATGCAGTTTTTCCTTGATTGAATTAGCTCTCACACCAATATTTGCGTCTAGAGCCTTTGCATTGAGGGCTATCTGAAAACGGCTGTGGCGCTGAAGTTGCCTGTGAATGTGGAGTTGGTGGCATGTGAAACCCGCATGTGGAGCATTCGTTTGTTTAGGATGCTCACCAAGCTTCATTTCAGTGCTAGGCACTCAAAGGGCACTAAGCATAGAGTGTGAAAACTGAGTTTCCTTGAGAGCTGCTTGGAAGCCTGATGGTGTGTGAAGTTAGTGAGCCAAATGGAGTTGTTCTCCCACAAGAACCACTCGGCTGATCCTTCTTCAATATGCCCTTCACCAACATGCAGTGTTTCCTTGATTGAATTAGCTCTCACACCAATATTTGCGTCTAGACCCTTTGCATTGAGGGCTATCTGAAAACGGCTGTGGCACTGAAGTTGCCTGTGAATGTGGAGTTGGTGGCATGTGAAACCCGCATGTGGAGCATTCGTTTGTGTGGGATGCTCTACCAGGTTCATTCCTAGATAATGCACTCAAAGGGCACTAAGCAGAGAGTGTGAAAACTGAGTTTCCTTGAGAGCTGCTTGGAAGCCTGATGGTGTGTGAAGTTAGTGAGCCAAATGGAGTTGTTCTCCCACAAGAACCACTCGGCTGATCCTTCTTCAATATGCCCTTCACCAACCTGCAGTGTTTGCTTGATTGAATTAGCTCTCACACCAATATTTGTGTCTAGATCCTTTGCATTGAGGGCTATCTGAAAACGGCTGTGGCGCTGAAGTTGCCTGTGAATGTGGAGTTGGTGGCATGTGAAACCCGCATGTGGAGCATTCGTTTGTGTAGGATGCTCACCAAGCTTCATTTCATTTATAGACACTCAAAGGGCACTAAGCATAGAGTGTGAAAACTGAGTTTCCTTGAGAGCTGCTTGGAAGCCTGATGGTGTGTGAAGTTAGTGAGCCAAATGGAGTTGTTCTCCCACAAGAACCACTCGGCTGATCCTTCTTCAATATGCCCTTCACCAACATGCAGTGTTTCCTTGATTGAATTAGCTCTCACACCAATATTTGCGTCTAGACCCTTTGCATTGAGGGCGATCTGCAAAGGGCTGTGGCGCTGAAGTTGCCTGTGAATGTGGAGTTGGTGGCATGTGAAACCCGCATGTGGAGCATTCGTTTGTGTGGGATGCTCTACCAGGTTCATTCCTAGATAATGCACTCAAGGGCACTAAGCATAGAGTGTGAAAACTGAGTTTCCTTGAGAGCTGCTTGGAAGCCTGATGGTGTGTGAAGTTAGTGAGCGAAATGGAGTTGTTCTCCCACAAGAACCACTCGGCTGATCCTTCTTCAATATGCCCTTCACCAACATGCAGTGTTTCCTTGATTGAATTAGCTCTCACACAAATATTTGCGTCTAGACCCTTTGCATTGAGGGCTATCTGAAAACGGCTGTGGCGATGAAGTTGCCTGTGAATGTGGAGTTGGTGGCATGTGAAACCCGCATGTGGAGCATTGGTTTGTGTGGGATGCTCACCAAGCTTCATTTCAGTGCTAGGCACTCAAAGGGCACTAAGCATAGAGTGTGAAAACTGAGTTTCCTTGAGAGCTGCTTGGAAGCCTGATGGTGTGTGAAGTTAGTGAGCCAAATGGAGTTGTTCTCCCACAAGAACCACTCGGCTGATCCTTCTTCAATATGCCCTTCACCAACATGCAGTGTTTCCTTGATTGAATTAGCTCTCACACCAATATTTGCGTCTAGAGCCTTTGCATTGAGGGCTATCTGAAAACGGCTGTGGCGCTGAAGTTGCCTGTGAATGTGGAGTTGGTGGCATGTGAAACCCGCATGTGGAGCATTCGTTTGTTTAGGATGCTCACCAAGCTTCATTTCAGTGCTAGGCACTCAAAGGGCACTAAGCATAGAGTGTGAAAACTGAGTTTCCTTGAGAGCTGCTTGGAAGCCTGATGGTGTGTGAAGTTAGTGAGCCAAATGGAGTTGTTCTCCCACAAGAACCACTCGGCTGATCCTTCTTCAATATGCCCTTCACCAACATGCAGTGTTTCCTTGATTGAATTAGCTCTCACACCAATATTTGCGTCTAGACCCTTTGCATTGAGGGCTATCTGAAAACGGCTGTGGCACTGAAGTTGCCTGTGAATGTGGAGTTGATGGCATGTGAAACCCGCATGTGGAGCATTCGTTTGTGTTTGATGCTCACCAAGCTTCATTTCATTCCTAGATAATGCACTCAAAGGGCACTAAGCAGAGAGTGTGAAAACTGAGTTTCCTTGAGAGCTGCTTGGAAGCCTGATGGTGTGTGAAGTTAGTGAGCCAAATGGAGTTGTTCTCCCACAAGAACCACTCGGCTGATCCTTCTTCAATATGCCCTTCACCAACATGCAGTGTTTGCTTGATTGAATTAGCTCTCACACCAATATTTGCGTCTAGAGCCTTTGCATTGAGGGCTATCTGAAAACGGCTGTGGCGCTGAAGTTGCCTGTGAATGTGGAGTTGGTGGCATGTGAAACCCGCATGTGGAGCATTCGTTTGTGTAGGATGCTCACCAAGCTTCATTTCATTTATAGACACTCAAAGGGCACTAAGCATAGAGTGAGAAAACTGAGTTTCCTTGAGAGCTGCTTGGAAGCCTGATGGTGTGTGAAGTTAGTGATCCAAATGGAGTTGTTCTCCCACAAGAACCACTCGGCTGATCCTTCTTCAATATGCCCTTCACCAACATGCAGTGTTTCCTTGATTGAATTAGCTCTCACACCAATATTTGCGTCTAGACCCTTTGCATTGAGGGCGATCTGCAAAGGGCTGTGGCGCTGAAGTTGCCTGTGAATGTGGAGTTGGTGGCTTGTGAAACCCGCATGTGGAGCATTCGTTTGTGTGGGATGCTCTACCAGGTTCATTCCTAGATAATGCACTCAAAGGGCACTAAGCATAGAGTGTGAAAACTGAGTTTCCTTGAGAGCTGCTTGGAAGCCTGATGGTGTGTGACGTTAGTGAGCGAAATGGAGTTGTTCTCCCACAAGAACCACTCGGCTGATCCTTCTTCAATATGCCCTTCACCAACATGCAGTGTTTCCTTGATTGAATTAGCTCTCACACCAATATTTGCGTCTAGACCCTTTGCATTGAGGGCTATGTGAAAACGGCTGTGACGCTGTAGTTGCCTGTGAATGTGGAGTTGGTGGCATGTGAAACCCGCATGTGGAGCATTCGTTTGTGTGGAATGCTCACCAAGCTTCATTTCAGTGCTAGGCACTCAAAGGGCACTAAGCATAGAGTGTGAAAACTGAGTTTCCTTGAGAGCTGCTTGGAAGCCTGATGGTGTGTGAAGTTAGTGAGCCAAATGGAGTTGTTCTCCCACAAGAACCACTCGGCTGATCCTTCTTCAATATGCCCTTCACCAACATGCAGTGTTTCCTTGATTGAATTAGCTCTCACACCAATATTTGTGTCTAGACCCTTTGCATTGAGGGCTATCTGAAAACGGCTGTGGCACTGAAGTTGCCTGTGAATGTGGAGTTGGTGGCATGTGAAACCCGCATGTGGAGCATTCGTTTGTGTGGGATGCTCACCAAGCTTCATTTCAGTGCTAGGCACTCAAAGGGCACTAAGCATAGAGTGTGAAAACTGAGTTTCCTTGAGAGCTGCTTGGAAGCCTGATGGTGTGTGAAGTTAGTGAGCCAAATGGAGTTGTTCTCCCACAAGAACCACTCGGCTGATCCTTCTTCAATATGCCCTTCACCAACATGCAGTGTTTCCTTGATTGAATTAGCTCTCACACCAATATTTGCGTCTAGACCCTTTGCATTGAGGGCTATCTGAAAACGGCTGTGGCGCTGAAGTTGCCTGTGAATGTGGAGTTGGTGGCATGTGAAACCCGCATGTGGAGCATTCGTTTGTGTTTGATGCTCACCAAGCATCATTTCATTCCTAGATAATGCACTCAAAGGGCACTAAGCATAGAGTGTGAAAACTGAGTTTCCGTGAGAGCTGCTTGGAAGCCTGATGGTGTGTGAAGTTAGTGAGCGAAATGGAGTTGTTCTCCCACAAGAACCACTCGGCTGATCCTTCTTCAATATGCCCTTCACCAACATGCAGTGTTTCCTTGATTGAATTAGCTCTCACACAAATATTTGCGTCTAGACCCTTTGCATTGAGGGCTATGTGAAAACGGCTGTGACGCTGTAGTTGCCTGTGAATGTGGAGTTGGTGGCATGTGAAACCCGCATGTGGAGCATTCGTTTGTGTGGAATGCTCACCAAACTTCATTTCAGTGCTAGGCACTCAAAGGGCACTAAGCATAGAGTGTGAAAACTGAGTTTCCTTGAGAGCTGCTTGGAAGCCTGATGGTGTGTGAAGTTAGTGAGCCAAATGGAGTTGTTCTCCCACAAGAACCACTCGGCTGATCCTTCTTCAATATGCCCTTCACCAACATGCAGTGTTTCCTTGATTGAATTAGCTCTCACACCAATATTTGCGTCTAGACCCTTTGCATTGAGGGCGATCTGCAAAGGGCTGTGGCGCTGAAGTTGCCTGTGAATGTGGAGTTGGTGGCATGTGAAACCCGCATGTGGAGCATTCGTTTGTGTGGGATGCTCTACCAGGTTCATTCCTAGATAATGCACTCAAAGGGCACTAAGCATAGAGTGTGAAAACTGAGTTTCCTTGAGAGCTGCTTGGAAGCCTGATGGTGTGTGAAGTTAGTGAGCGAAATGGAGTTGTTCTCCCACAAGAACCACTCGGCTGATCCTTCTTCAATATGCCCTTCACCAACATGCAGTGTTTCCTTGATTGAATTAGCTCTCACACAAATATTTGCGTCTAGACCCTTTGCATTGAGGGCTATGTGAAAACGGCTGTGACGCTGTAATTGCTTGTGAATGTGGAGTTGGTGGCATGTGAAACCGGCATGTGGAGCATTCGTTTGTGTGGAATGCTCACCAAGCTTCATTTCAGTGCTAGGCACTCAAAGGGCACTAAGCATAGAGTGTGAAAACTGAGTTTCCTTGAGAGCTGCTTGGAAGCCTGATGGTGTGTGAAGTTAGTGAGCCAAATGGAGTTGTTCTCCCACAAGAACCACTCGGCTGATCCTTCTTCAATATGCCCTTCACCAACATGCAGTGTTTGCTTGATTGAATTAGCTCTCACACCAATATTTGTGTCTAGACCCTTTGCATTGAGGGCTATCTGAAAACGGCTGTGGCGCTGAAGTTGCCTGTGAATGTGGAGTTGGTGGCATGTGAAACCCGCATGTGGAGCATTCGTTTGTGTTTGATGCTCACCAAGCTTCATTTCATTCCTAGATAATGCACTCAAAGGGCACTAAGCAGAGAGTGTGAAAACTGAGTTTCCTTGAGAGCTGCTTGGAAGCCTGATGGTGTGTGAAGTAAGTGAGCCAAATGGAGTTGTTCTCCCACAAGAACCACTCGGCTGATCCTTCTTCAATATGCCCTTCACCAACATGCAGTGTTTGCTTGATTGAATTAGCTCTCACACCAATATTTGCGTCTAGAGCCTTTGCATTGAGGGCTATCTGAAAACGGCTGTGGCGCTGAAGTTGCCTGTGAATGTGGAGTTGGTGGCATGTGAAACCCGCATGTGGAGCATTCGTTTGTGTAGGATGCTCACCAAGCTTCATTTCATTTATAGACACTCAAAGGGCACTAAGCATAGAGTGAGAAAACTGAGTTTCCTTGAGAGCTGCTTGGAAGCCTGATGGTGTGTGAAGTTAGTGAGCCAAATGGAGTTGTTCTCCCACAAGAACCACTCGGCTGATCCTTCTTCAATATGCCCTTCACCAACATGCAGTTTTTCCTTGATTGAATTAGCTCTCACACCAATATTTGCGTCTAGACCCTTTGCATTGAGGGCGATCTGCAAAGGGCTGTGGCGCTGAAGTTGCCTGTGAATGTGGAGTTGGTGGCATGTGAAACCCGCATGTGGAGCATTCGTTTGTGTGGGATGCTCTACCAGGTTCATTCCTAGATAATGAGCTCAAAGGGCACTAAGCAGAGTGTGAAAACTGAGTTTCCTTGAGAGCTGCTTGGAAGCCTGATGGTGTGTGAAGTTAGTGATCCAAATGGAGTTGTTCTCCCACAAGAACCACTCGGCTGATCCTTCTTCAATATGCCCTTCACCAACATGCAGTGTTTGCTTGATTGAATTAGCTCTCACACCAATATTTGCGTCTAGAGCCTTTGCATTGAGGGCTATCTGAAAACGGCTGTGGCGCTGAAGTTGCCTGTGAATGTGGAGTTGGTGGCATGTGAAACCCGCATGTGGAGCATTCGTTTGTGTGGGATGCTCACCAAGCTTCATTTCAGTGCTAGGCACTCAAAGGGCACTAAGCATAGAGTGTGAAAACTGAGTTTCCTTGAGAGCTGCTTGGAAGCCTGATGGTGTGTGAAGTTAGTGAGCCAAATGGAGTTGTTCTCCCACAAGAACCACTCGGCTGATCTTTCTTCAATATGCCCTTCACCAACATGCAGTGTTTCCTTGATTGAATTAGCTCTCACAGCAATATTTGTGTCTGGACCTTTGCATTGAGGGCTATCTGAAAACGGCTGTGGCGCTGAAGTTGCCTGTGAATGTGGAGTTGGTGGCATGTGAAACCCGCATGTGGAGCATTCGTTTGTGTGGGATGCTCTACCAGGTTCATTCCTAGATAATGCACTCAAAGGGCACTAAGCATAGAGTGTGAAAACTGAGTTTCCTTGAGAGCTGCTTGGAAGCCTGATGGTGTGTGAAGTTAGTGAGCAAAATGGAGTTGTTCTCCCACAAGAACCACTCGGCTGATCCTTCTTCAATATGCCCTTCACCAACATGCAGTTTTTCCTTCATTGAATTAGCTCTCACAGCAATATTTGTGTCTAGAGCCTTTGCATTGAGGGCTATCTGAAAATGGCTGTGGAACTGAAGTTGTCTGTGAATGTGGAGTTGGTGGCATGTGAAACCCGCATGTGGAGCATTCGTTTGTGTGGGATGCTCTACCAGTTTCATTCCTAGATAATGCACTCAAAGGGCACTAAGCATAGAGTGTGAAAACTGAGTTTCCTTGAGAGCTGCTTGGAAGCCTGATGGTGTGTGAAGTTAGTGAGCCAAATGGAGTTGTTCTCCCTCAAGAACCACTCGGCTGATCCTTCTTCAATATGCCCTTCACAAACATGCAGTGTTTCCTTGATTGAATTAGCTCTCACACCAATATTTGCGTCTAGACCCTTTGCATTTAAGGCCATCTGAAAACGGCTGTGACGCTGGAGTTGCCTGTGAGTGTGGAGTTGGTGGCATGTGAAACCCGCATATGGAGCATTCGTTTGTGTGGGATGCTCACCAAGCTTCATTTCAGTGCTAGGCACTCAAAGGGCACTAAGCATAGAGTGTGAAAACTGAGTTTCCTTGAGAGCTGCTTGGAAGCCTGATGGTGTGTGAAGTTAGTGAGCCAAATGGAGTTGTTCTCCCACAAGAACCACTCGGCTGATCCTTCTTCAATATGCCCTTCACCAACATGCAGTGTTTCCTTGATTGAATTAGCTCTCACACCAATATTTGTGTCTAGATCCTTTGCATTGAGGGCTATCTGAAAACGGCTGTGGCGCTGAAGTTGCCTGTGAATGTGGAGTTGGTGGCATGTGAAACCCGCATTTGAAGCATTCGTTTGTGTGGGATGCTCACCAAGCTTCATTTCAGTGCTAGGCACTCAAAGGGCACTAAGCATAGAGTGTGAAAACTGAGTTTCCTTGAGAGCTGCTTGGAAGCATGATGGTGTGTGAAGTTAGTGAGCCAAATGGAGTTGTTCTCCCACAAGAACCACTCGGCTGATCCTTCTTCAATATGCCCTTCACCAACATGCAGTTTTTCCTTGATTGAATTAGCTCTCACACCAATATTTGCGTCTAGAGCCTTTGCATTGAGGGCTATCTGAAAACGGCTGTGGCGCTGAAGTTGCCTGTGAATGTGGAGTTGGTGGCATGTGAAACCCGCATGTGGAGCATTCGTTTGTGTGGGATGCTCACCAAGCTTCATTTCAGTGCTAGGCACTCAAAGGGCACTAAGCATAGAGTGTGAAAACTGAGTTTCCTTGAGAGCTGCTTGGAAGCCTGATGGTGTGTGAAGTTAGTGAGCCAAATGGAGTTGTTCTCCCACAAGAACCACTCGGCTGATCCTTCTTCAATATGCCCTTCACCAACATGCAGTGTTTCCTTGATTGAATTAGCTCTCACACCAATATTTGTGTCTAGAGCCTTTGCATTGAGGGCTATCTGAAAACGGCTGTGGCGCTGAAGTTGCCTGTGAATGTGGAGTTGGTGGCATGTGAAACCCGCATGTGGAGCATTCGTTTGTGTAGGATGCTCACCAAGCTTCATTTCATTCCTAGGCACTCAAAGGGCATTAAGCATAGAGTGAGAAAACTGAGTTTCCTTGAGAGCTGCTTGGAAGCCTGATGGTGTGTGAAGTTAGTGAGCCAAATGGAGTTGTTCTCCCACAAGAACCACTCGGCTGATCCTTCTTCAATATGCCCTTCACCAACATGCAGTTTTTCCTTGATTGAATTAGCTCTCACACCAATATTTGCGTCTAGAGCCTTTGCATTGAGGGCTATCTGAAAACGGCTGTGGCGCTGAAGTTGCCTGTGAATGTGGAGTTGGTGGCATGTGAAACCCGCATTTGAAGCATTCGTTTGTGTGGAATGCTCACCAAGCTTCATTTCAGTGCTAGGCACTCAAAGGGCACTAAGCATAGAGTGTGAAAACTGAGTTTCCTTGAGAGCTGCTTGGAAGTCTGATGGTGTGTGAAGTTAGTGAGCCAAATGGAGTTGTTCTCCCACAAGAACCACTCGGCTGATCCTTCTTCAATATGCCCTTCACCAACATGCAGTGTTTGCTTGATTGAATTAGCTCTCACACCAATATTTGTGTCTAGACCCTTTGCATTGAGGGCTATCTGAAAACGGCTGTGGCGCTGAAGTTGCCTGTGAATGTGGAGTTGGTGGCATGTGAAACCCGCATGTGGAGCATTCGTTTGTGTGGGATGCTCACCAAGCTTCATTTCATTCCTAGATAATGCACTCAAAGGGCACTAAGCATAGAGTGTGAAAACTGAGTTTCCGTGAGAGCTGCTTGGAAGCCTGATGGTGTGTGAAGTTAGTGAGCGAAATGGAGTTGTTCTCCCACAAGAACCACTCGGCTGATCCTTCTTCAATATGCCCTTCACCAACATGCAGTGTTTCCTTGATTGAATTAGCTCTCACACAAATATTTGCGTCTAGACCCTTTGCATTGAGGGCTATGTGAAAACGGCTGTGACGCTGTAGTTGCCTGTGAATGTGGAGTTGGTGGCATGTGAAACCCGCATGTGGAGCATTCGTTTGTGTGGAATGCTCACCAAACTTCATTTCAGTGCTAGGCACTCAAAGGGCACTAAGCATAGAGTGTGAAAACTGAGTTTCCTTGAGAGCTGCTTGGAAGCCTGATGGTGTGTGAAGTTAGTGAGCGAAATGGAGTTGTTCTCCCACAAGAACCACTCGGCTGATCCTTCTTCAATATGCCCTTCACCAACATGCAGTGTTTCCTTGATTGAATTAGCTCTCACACAAATATTTGCGTCTAGACCCTTTGCATTGAGGGCTATGTGAAAACGGCTGTGACGCTGTAATTGCTTGTGAATGTGGAGTTGGTGGCATGTGAAACCGGCATGTGGAGCATTCGTTTGTGTGGAATGCTCACCAAGCTTCATTTCAGTGCTAGGCACTCAAAGGGCACTAAGCATAGAGTGTGAAAACTGAGTTTCCTTGAGAGCTGCTTGGAAGCCTGATGGTGTGTGAAGTTAGTGAGCCAAATGGAGTTGTTCTCCCACAAGAACCACTCGGCTGATCCTTCTTCAATATGCCCTTCACCAACATGCAGTGTTTGCTTGATTGAATTAGCTCTCACACCAATATTTGTGTCTAGACCCTTTGCATTGAGGGCTATCTGAAAACGGCTGTGGCGCTGAAGTTGCCTGTGAATGTGGAGTTGGTGGCATGTGAAACCCGCATGTGGAGCATTCGTTTGTTTAGGATGCTCACCAAGCTTCATTTCAGTGCTAGGCACTCAAAGGGCACTAAGCATAGAGTGTAAAAACTGAGTTTCCTTGAGAGCTGCTTGGAAGCCTGATGGTGTGTGAAGTTAGTGAGCCAAATGGAGTTGTTCTCCCACAAGAACCACTCGGCTGATCCTTCTTCAATATGCCCTTCACCAACATGCAGTTTTTCCTTGATTGAATTAGCTCTCACACCAATATTTGCGTCTAGAGCCTTTGCATTGAGGGCTATCTGCAAAGGGCTGTGGCGCTGAAGTTGCCTGTGAATGTGGAGTTGGTGGCATGTGAAACCCGCATGTGGAGCATTCGTTTGTGTGGGATGCTCACCAAGCTTCATTTCAGTGCTAGGCACTCAAAGGGCACTAAGCATAGAGTGTGAAAACTGAGTTTCCTTGAGAGCTGCTTGGAAGCCTGATGGTGTGTGAAGTTAGTGAGCCAAATGGAGTTGTTCTCCCACAAGAACCACTCGGCTGATCCTTCTTCAATATGCCCTTCACCAACATGCAGTGTTTCCTTGATTGAATTAGCTCTCACACCAATATTTGCGTCTAGACCCTTTGCATTGAGGGCTATCTGAAAACGGCTGTGGCACTGAAGTTGCCTGTGAATGTGGAGTTGGTGGCATGTGAAACCCGCATGTGGAGCATTCGTTTGTGTTTGATGCTCACCAAGCTTCATTTCATTCCTAGATAATGCACTCAAAGGGCACTAAGCAGAGAGTGTGAAAACTGAGTTTCCTTGAGAGCTGCTTGGAAGCCTGATGGTGTGTGAAGTAAGTGAGCCAAATGGAGTTGTTCTGCCACAAGAACCACTCGGCTGATCCTTCTTCAATATGCCCTTCACCAACATGCAGTGTTTGCTTGATTGAATTAGCTCTCACACCAATATTTGCGTCTAGAGCCTTTGCATTGAGGGCTATCTGAAAACGGCTGTGGCGCTGAAGTTGCCTGTGAATGTGGAGTTGGTGGCATGTGAAACCCGCATGTGGAGCATTCGTTTGTGTAGGATGCTCACCAAGCTTCATTTCATTTATAGACACTCAAAGGGCACTAAGCATAGAGTGAGAAAACTGAGTTTCCTTGAGAGCTGCTTGGAAGCCTGATGGTGTGTGAAGTTAGTGAGCCAAATGGAGTTGTTCTCCCACAAGAACCACTCGGCTGATCCTTCTTCAATATGCCCTTCACCAACATGCAGTTTTTCCTTGATTGAATTAGCTCTCACACCAATATTTGCGTCTAGACCCTTTGCATTGAGGGCGATCTGCAAAGGGCTGTGGCGCTGAAGTTGCCTGTGAATGTGGAGTTGGTGGCATGTGAAACCCGCATGTGGAGCATTCGTTTGTGTGGGATGCTCTACCAGGTTCATTCCTAGATAATGAGCTCAAAGGGCACTAAGCAGAGTGTGAAAACTGAGTTTCCTTGAGAGCTGCTTGGAAGCCTGATGGTGTGTGAAGTTAGTGATCCAAATGGAGTTGTTCTCCCACAAGAACCACTCGGCTGATCCTTCTTCAATATGCCCTTCACCAACATGCAGTGTTTGCTTGATTGAATTAGCTCTCACACCAATATTTGCGTCTAGAGCCTTTGCATTGAGGGCTATCTGAAAACGGCTGTGGCGCTGAAGTTGCCTGTGAATGTGGAGTTGGTGGCATGTGAAACCCGCATGTGGAGCATTCGTTTGTGTGGGATGCTCACCAAGCTTCATTTCAGTGCTAGGCACTCAAAGGGCACTAAGCATAGAGTGTGAAAACTGAGTTTCCTTGAGAGCTGCTTGGAAGCCTGATGGTGTGTGAAGTTAGTGAGCCCAAATGGAGTTGTTCTCCCACAAGAACCACTCGGCTGATCTTTCTTCAATATGCCCTTCACCAACATGCAGTGTTTCCTTGATTGAATTAGCTCTCACAGCAATATTTGTGTCTGGACCTTTGCATTGAGGGCTATCTGAAAACGGCTGTGGCGCTGAAGTTGCCTGTGAATGTGGAGTTGGTGGCATGTGAAACCCGCATGTGGAGCATTCGTTTGTGTGGGATGCTCTACCAGGTTCATTCCTAGATAATGCACTCAAAGGGCACTAAGCATAGAGTGTGAAACTGAGTTTCCTTGAGAGCTGCTTGGAAGCCTGATGGTGTGTGAAGTTAGTGAGCAAAAATGGAGTTGTTCTCCCACAAGAACCACTCGGCTGATCCTTCTTCAATATGCCCTTCACCAACATGCAGTTTTTCCTTCATTGAATTAGCTCTCACAGCAATATTTGTGTCTAGAGCCTTTGCATTGAGGGCTATCTGAAAATGGCTGTGGAAACTGAAGTTGTCTGTGAATGTGGAGTTGGTGGCATGTGAAACCCGCATGTGGAGCATTCGTTTGTGTGGGATGCTCTACCAGTTTCATTCCTAGATAATGCACTCAAAGGGCACTAAGCATAGAGTGTGAAAACTGAGTTTCCCTTGAGAGCTGCTTGGAAGCCTGATGGTGTGTGAAGTTAGTGAGCCAAATGGAGTTGTTCTCCCTCAAGAACCACTCGGCTGATCCTTCTTCAATATGCCCTTCACCAACATGCAGTGTTTCCTTGATTGAATTAGCTCTCACACCAATATTTGCGTCTAGACCCTTTGCATTTAAGGCCATCTGAAAACGGCTGTGACGCTGGAGTTGCCTGTGAATGTGGAGTTGGTGGCATGTGAAACCCGCATATGGAGCATTCGTTTGTGTGGGATGCTCACCAAGCTTCATTTCAGTGCTAGGCACTCAAAGGGCACTAAGCATAGAGTGTGAAAACTGAGTTTCCTTGAGAGCTGCTTGGAAGCCTGATGGTGTGTGAAGTTAGTGAGCCAAATGGAGTTGTTCTCCCACAAGAACCACTCGGCTGATCCTTCTTCAATATGCCCTTCACCAACATGCAGTGTTTCCTTGATTGAATTAGCTCTCACACCAATATTTGTGTCTAGATCCTTTGCATTGAGGGCTATCTGAAAACGGCTGTGGCGCTGAAGTTGCCTGTGAATGTGGAGTTGGTGGCATGTGAAACCCGCATTTGAGCATTCGTTTGTGTGGGATGCTCACCAAGCTTCATTTCAGTGCTAGGCACTCAAAGGGCACTAAGCATAGAGTGTGAAAACTGAGTTTCCTTGAGAGCTGCTTGGAAGCATGATGGTGTGTGAAGTTAGTGAGCCAAATGGAGTTGTTCTCCCACAAGAACCACTCGGCTGATCCTTCTTCAATATGCCCTTCACCAACATGCAGTTTTTCCTTGATTGAATTAGCTCTCACACCAATATTTGCGTCTAGAGCCTTTGCATTGAGGGCTATCTGAAAACGGCTGTGGCGCTGAAGTTGCCTGTGAATGTGGGAGTTGGTGGCATGTGAAACCCGCATGTGGAGCATTCGTTTGTGTGGGATGCTCACCCAAGCTTCATTTCAGTGCTAGGCACTCAAAGGGCACTAAGCATAGAGTGTGAAAACTGAGTTTCCTTGAGAGCTGCTTGGAAGCCTGATGGTGTGTGAAGTTAGTGAGCCAAATGGAGTTGTTCTCCCACAAGAACCACTCGGCTGATCCTTCTTCAATATGCCCTTCACCAACATGCAGTGTTTCCTTGATTGAATTAGCTCTCACACCAATATTTGCGTCTAGAGCCTTTGCATTGAGGGCTATCTGAAAACGGCTGTGGCGCTGAAGTTGCCTGTGAATGTGGAGTTGGTGGCATGTGAAACCCGCATGTGGAGCATTCGTTTGTGTAGGATGCTCACCAAGCTTCATTTCATTCCTAGGCACTCAAAGGGCATTAAGCATAGAGTGAGAAAACTGAGTTTCCTTGAGAGCTGCTTGGAAGCCTGATGGTGTGTGAAGTTAGTGAGCCAAATGGAGTTGTTCTCCCACAAGAACCACTCGGCTGATCCTTCTTCAATATGCCCTTCACCAACATGCAGTTTTTCCTTGATTGAATTAGCTCTCACACCAATATTTGCGTCTAGAGCCTTTGCATTGAGGGCTATCTGCAAAGGGCTGTGGCGCTGAAGTTGCCTGTGAATGTGGAGTTGGTGGCATGTGAAACCCGCATTTGAAGCATTCGTTTTGTGTGGAATGCTCACCAAGCTTCATTTCAGTGCTAGGCACTCAAAGGGGCACTAAGCATAGAGTGTGAAAACTGAGTTTCCTTGAGAGCTGCTTGGAAGTCTGGATGGTGTGTGAAGTTAGTGAGCCAAATGGAGTTGTTCTCCCACAAGAACCACTCGGCTGATCCTTCTTCAATATGCCCTTCACCAACATGCAGTGTTTGCTTGATTGAATTAGCTCTCACACCAATATTTGTGTCCTAGACCCTTTGCATTGAGGGCTATCTGAAAACGGCTGTGGCGCTGAAGTTGCCTGTGAATGTGGAGTTGGTGGCATGTGAAACCCGCATGTGGAGCATTCGTTTGTGTGGGATGCTCACCAAGCTTCATTTCAGTGCTAGGCACTCAAAGGGCACTAAGCATAGAGTGTGAAAACTGAGTTTCCTTGAGAGCTGCTTGGAAGCCTGATGGTGTGTGAAGTTAGTGAGCAAAATGGAGTTGTTCTCCCACAAGAACCACTCGGCTGATCCTTCTTCAATATGCCCTTCACCAACATGCAGTTTTTCCTTGATTGAATTAGCTCTCACAGCAATATTTGTGTCTAGAGCCTTTGCATTGAGGGCTATCTGAAAATGGCTGTGGAACTGAAGTTGTCTGTGAATGTGGAGTTGGTGGCATGTGAAACCCGCATGTGGAGCATTCGTTTGTGTGGATGCTCTACCAGGTTCATTCCTAGATAATGCACTCAAAGGGCACTAAGCATAGAGTGTGAAAACTGAGTTTCCTTGAGAGCTGCTTGGAAGCCTGATGGTGTGTGAAGTTAGTGAGCAAAATGGAGTTGTTCTCCCTCAAGAACCACTCGGCTGATCCTTCTTCAATATGCCCTTCACAAACATGCAGTGTTTCCTTGATTGAATTAGCTCTCACACCAATATTTGCGTCTAGACCCTTTGCATTTAAGGCCATCTGAAAACGGCTGTGACGCTGGAGTTGCCTGTGAGTGTGGAGTTGGTGGCATGTGAAACCCGCATATGGAGCATTCGTTTGTGTGGGATGCTCACCAAGCTTCATTTCAGTGCTATGCACTCAAAGGGCACTAAGCATAGAGTGTGAAAACTGAGTTTCCTTGAGAGCTGCTTGGAAGCCTGATGGTGTGTGAAGTTAGTGAGCCAAATGGAGTTGTTCTCCCACAAGAACCACTCGGCTGATCCTTCTTCAATATGCCCTTCACCAACATGCAGTGTTTCCTTGATTGAATTAGCTCTCACACCAATATTTGTGTCTAGATCCTTTGCATTGAGGGCTATCTGAAAACGGCTGTGGCGCTGAAGTTGCCTGTGAATGTGGAGTTGGTGGCATGTGAAACCCGCATTTGAAGCATTCGTTTGTGTGGGATGCTCACCAAGCTTCATTTCAGTGCTAGGCACTCAAAGGGCACTAAGCATAGAGTGTGAAAACTGAGTTTCCTTGAGAGCTGCTTGGAAGCCTGATGGTGTGTGAAGTTAGTGAGCCAAATGGAGTTGTTCTCCCACAAGAACCACTCGGCTGATCCTTCTTCAATATGCCCTTCACCAACATGCAGTGTTTCCTTGATTGAATTAGCTCTCACACCAATATTTGTGTCTAGACCCTTTGCATTGAGGGCTATCTGAAAACGGCTGTGGCGCTGAAGTTGCCTGTGAATGTGGGGTTGGTGGCATGTGAAACCCGCATGTGGAGCATTCGTTTGTGTAGGATGCTCACCAAGCTTCATTTCATTTATAGACACAAAAAGGGCACTAAGCATAGAGTGTGAAAACTGAGTTTCCTTGAGAGCTGCTTGGAAGCCTGATGGTGTGTGAAGTTAGTGAGCAAAATGGAGTTGTTCTCCCACAAGAACCACTCGGCTGATCCTTCTTCAATATGCCCTTCACCAACATGCAGTTTTTCCTTGATTGAATTAGCTCTCACAGCAATATTTGTGTCTAGAGCCTTTGCATTGAGGGCTATCTGAAAATGGCTGTGGAACTGAAGTTGTCTGTGAATGTGGAGTTGGTGGCATGTGAAACCCGCATGTGGAGCATTCGTTTGTGTGGGATGCTCTACCAGGTTCATTCCTAGATAATGCACTCAAAGGGCACTAAGCATAGAGTGTGAAAACTGAGTTTCCTTGAGAGCTGCTTGGAAGCCTGATGGTGTGTGAAGTTAGTGAGCCAAATGGAGTTGTTCTCCCACAAGAACCACTCGGCTGATCCTTCTTCAATATGCCCTTCACAAACATGCAGTTTTTTCCTTGATTGAATTAGCTCTCACACCAATATTTGTGTTTAGATCCTTTGCATTGAGGGCTATCTGAAAACGGCTGTGGCGCTGAAGTTGCCTGTGAATGTGGAGTTGGTGGCATGTGAAACCCGCATTTGAAGCATTCGTTTGTGTGGGATGCTCACCAAGCTTCATTTCAGTGCTAGGCACTCAAAGGGCACTAAGCATAGAGTGTGAAAACTGAGTTTCCTTGAGAGCTGCTTGGAAGCCTGATGGTGTGTGAAGTTAGTGAGCCAAATGGAGTTGTTCTCCCACAAGAACCACTCGGCTGATCCTTCTTCAATATGCCCTTCACCAACATGCAGTGTTTCCTTGATTGAATTAGCTCTCACACCAATATTTGCGTCTAGAGCCTTTGCATTGAGGGCTATCTGAAAACGGCTGTGGCGCTGAAGTTGCCTGTGAATGTGGAGTTGGTGGCATGTGAAACCCGCATGTGGAGCATTCGTTTGTGTAGGATGCTCACCAAGCTTCATTTCATTCCTAGGCACTCAAAGGGCATTAAGCATAGAGTGAGTAAACTGAGTTTCCTTGAGAGCTGCTTGGAAGCCTGATGGTGTGTGAAGTTAGTGAGCCAAATGGAGTTGTTCTCCCACAAGAACCACTCGGCTGATCCTTCTTCAATATGCCCTTCACCAACATGCAGTTTTTCCTTGATTGAATTAGCTCTCACACCAATATTTGCGTCTAGAGCCTTTGCATTGAGGGCTATCTGCAAAGGGCTGTGGCGCTGAAGTTGCCTGTGAATGTGGAGTTGGTGGCATGTGAAACCCGCATGTGGAGCATTCGTTTGTGTGGAATGCTCACCAAGCTTCATTTCAGTGCTAGGCACTCAAAGGGCACTAAGCATAGAGTGTGAAAACTGAGTTTCCTTGAGAGCTGCTTGGAAGTCTGATGGTGTGTGAAGTTAGTGAGCCAAATGGAGTTGTTCTCCCACAAGAACCACTCGGCTGATCCTTCTTCAATATGCCCTTCACCAACATGCAGTGTTTGCTTGATTGAATTAGCTCTCACACCAATATTTGTGTCTAGACCCTTTGCATTGAGGGCCATCTGGAAAACGGCTGTGGCGCTGAAGTTGCCTGTGAATGTGGAGTTGGTGGCATGTGAAACCCGCATGTGGAGCATTCGTTTGTGTGGGATGCTCACCAAGCTTCATTTCAGTGCTAGGCACTCAAAGGGCACTAAGCATAGAGTGTGAAAACTGAGTTTCCTTGAGAGCTGCTGGAAGCCTGATGGTGTGTGAAGTTAGTGAGCCAAATGGAGTTGTTCTCCCACAAGAACCACTCGGCTGATCTTTCTTCAATATGCCCTTCACCAACATGCAGTGTTTCCTTGATTGAATTAGCTCTCACACCAATATTTGTGTCTAGACCCTTTGCATTGAGGGCTATCTGAAAACGACTGTGGCGCTGAAGTTGCCTTTGAATGTGGAGATGGTGGCATGTGAAACCCGCATGTGGAGCATTCGTTTGTGTGGGATGCTCTACCAGGTTCATTCCTAGATAATGCACTCAAAGGGCACTAAGCATAGAGTGTGAAAACTGAGTTTCCTTGAGAGCTGCTTGGAAGCCTGATGGTGTGTGAAGTTAGTGAGCCAAATGGAGTTGTTCTCCCACAAGAACCACTCGGCTGATCCTTCTTCAATATGCCCTTCACAAACATGCAGTTTTTCCTTGATTGAATTAGCTCTCACAGCAATATTTGTGTCTAGAGCCTTTGCATTGAGGGCTATCTGAAAACGGCTGTGGCACTGAAGTTGTCTGTGAATGTGGAGTTGGTGGCATGTGAAACCCGCATGTGGAGCATTCGTTTGTGTGGGATGCTCTACCAGGTTCATTCCTAGATAATGCACTCAAAGGGCACTAAGCATAGAGTGTGAAAACTGAGTTTCCTTGAGAGCTGCTTGGAAGCCTTGATGGTGTGTGAAGTTAGTGAGCCAAATGGAGTTGTTCTCCCACAAGAACCACTCGGCTGATCCTTCTTCAATATGCCCCTTCACAAACATGCAGTGTTTGCTTGATTGAATTAGCTCTCACACCAATATTTGCATCTAGACCCTTTGCATTTAAGGCCATCTGAAAACGGCTGTGGCGCTGAAGTTGCCTGTGAATGTGGAGTTGGTGGCATGTGAAACCCGCATATGGAGCATTCGTTTTGTGTGGGATGCTCACCAAGCTTCATTTCAGTGCTAGGCACTCAAAGGGCACTAAGCATAGAGTGTGAAAACTGAGTTTCCTTGAGAGCTGCTTGGAAGCCTGATGGTGTGTGAAGTTAGTGAGCCAAATGGAGTTGTTCTCCCACAAGAACCACTCGGCTGATCCTTCTTTTAATATGCCCTTCACCAACATGCAGTGTTTCCTTGATTGAATTAGCTCTCACACCAATATTTGTGTCTAGATCCTTTGCAGGGAGGGCTATCTGAAAATGGCTGTGGCGCTGAAGTTGCCTGTGAATGTGGAGTTGGTGGCATGTGAAACCCGCATGTGAAACATTCGTTTGTGTGGGATGCTCACCAAGCTTCATTTCAGTGCTAGGCACTCAAAGGGCACTAAGCATAGAGTGTGAAAACTGAGTTTCCTTGAGAGCTGCTTGGAAGCCTGATGGTGTGTGAAGTTAGTGAGCCAAATGGAGTTGTTCTCCCACAAGAACCACTCGGCTGATCCTTCTTCAATATGCCCTTCACCAACATGCAGTGTTTCCTTGATTGAATTAGCTCTCACACCAATATTTGCGTCTAGAGCCTTTGCATTGAGGGCTATCTGCAAAAGGGCTGTGGCGCTGAAGTTGCCTGTGAATGTGGAGTTGGTGGCATGTGAAACCCGCATGTGGAGCATTCGTTTGTGTGGGATGCTCACCAAGCTTCATTTCAGTGCTAGGCACTCAAAGGGCACTAAGCATAGAGTGTGAAAACTGAGTTTCCTTGAGAGCTGCTTGGAAGCCTGATGGTGTGTGAAGTTAGTGAGCCAAATGGAGTTGTTCTCCCACAAGAACCACTCGGCTGATCTTTCTTCAATATGCCCTTCACCAACATGCAGTTTTTCCTTGATTGAATTAGCTCTCACACCAATATTTGCGTCTAGAGCCTTTGCATTGAGGGCTATCTACAAAGGGCTGTGGCGCTGAAGTTGCCTGTGAATGTGGAGTTGGTGGCATGTGAAACCCGCATGTGGAGCATTCGTTTGTGTGGGATGCTCTACCAGGTTCATTCCTAGATAATGCACTCAAAGGGGCACTAAGCATAGAGTGTGAAAACTGAGTTTCCTTGAGAGCTGCTTGGAAGCCTGATGGTGTGTGAAGTTAGTGAGCCAAATGGAGTTGTTCTCCCACAAGAACCACTCGGCTGATCCTTCTTCAATATGCCCTTCACCAACATGCAGTTTTTCCTTGATTGAATTAGCTCTCACACCAATATTTGCGTCTAGAGCCTTTGCATTGAGGGCTATCTGCAAAGGGCTGTGGCGCTGAAGTTGCCTGTGAATGTGGAGTTGGTGGCATGTGAAACCCGCATGTGGAGCATTCGTTTGTGTGGGATGCTCACCAAGCTTCATTTCAGTGCTAGGCACTCAAAGGGCACTAAGCATAGAGTGTGAAAACTGAGTTTCCTTGAGAGCTGCTTGGAAGCCTGATGGTGTGTGAAGTTAGTGAGCCAAATGGAGTTGTTCTCCACAAGAAC